>NW_027530851.1:1580582-1651854 GCF_008692635.1 Crocuta crocuta | reverse complement strand
ATGAGGTCATATATATATATATATATATATATATATACACACACACACACACAAGAGGAAAGATTTTTCTCAAGGTTACCCATTCTAGGAAGTGGTTAATAGGAGAGTAGAAAATGAGTAGGACCCCTGTCTGGGAAAGGAAGGGAACTTCTTCACTCTCCAGGGCTGCAGGCATTATGCTGACCCCAAGCGTTATTTCAGAATGACACCACCTATGGTGGCTGCTGGGAATCTGTTCGCTGTGTGAGATGCAACAGCAACAATGAAGAAAGGTAAGCAACCAGTATCCATGACGGTAGTTGTAGAACCCTCCCATGTCAAGGAAGGTACCTCTGAGTGAGTGGTGGACAACTGGTGCATGGTGAAAACAAAACAAAAACAAACAAAAAAATGCCCTCTCCAACAACAAAACAAAATACTCCAGTTATTTGGACTGCATGAGGTTTCTTTGCCTAAGATCAGGATGGAGTTTCCTCAGTGGTGATCAGTAGACTGTCTGTGGCCAGCAGAGAAACACTCGAGAGATTCAGCAGCAGCAGCATAGCATAGAAGCAAGATGAGAGGAGTGAAAGAAACTGCTTCCTGCAGAGCAAGTATATGTATCTACCCATCTAGTGAAAATCCATGTAACCATTTTTGCATAATAAGGTAACATATAAAAAGAGAAGAGAAAGGAAACACATGCACCCATATATAAATGTGTACAGTATGTACATGTGTATATATAATAAACATAATGTATATTTCACTGTGGAAATAATTGCTACTAATAATTCCAACAGTTTTTCATTCCTTATTGATTTTGTTTAAGGTATTTTTGCTGTACAGAAGCTTTCCATTTTTATGGCATCAAATACTGTTCTTTTCCTCTATAATTTCTTCTATTTCTTTCATGCTTGGAAAGTTCTTCCCTGCAAAAGACCAATATTGTGTGTCTATAGGGTGCCTGGGTGGCTCAATCAGTTGAGCCACTGACCCTTCATTAAAATTCANAATAAAATAAAATAAAATAAAATAAAATAAAATAAAATAAAATTCAGGTCATAATCCCAGGGTCATAGGATCAAGCCCTGAGTCAGGCTCTGCAGTGAGTGTGGAGCCTGCTTAACAGTCTCTCAGATTGATGATAGACAGACAGATAGATAGATAGATAGATAGATAGATAGATAGATAGATAGATAAACAAATGAATAAATAAATCTGACATGGACAGCGTGCTATCAGGTATGTGCTAACTTGGTTTAGGCTATACATTATGTGTAGTCATTTGCTGAAATCAGGATTTCCCATCTAAAGGGAGATCAGCTAGCATTCAGTCAGAAAGGCTACTCCCCTAAGACTATGTAGGAGTGCTTCAGCTAGTTTCTGATCACCACCAGGAATTTTGCTAATTTATATATGAATGATAGACAAGGGTTTCTGTTGGTGAGATGGATTCTTATTGATTAAATTAATGGCATTTGATGTAGATACATGAGATAAAATTTTCAGACACACCTTCTGCTCTTGGTTAAGCAGTATACAAAAATCAAGGGAACCGTATATCCTGTTTGCTCAGGGATGGCACCAAGACTTGACCCCTAATGAGGTGTTTTGCCTACTGATAATAATTTGATCAATGGCTGCATGTGTGGAATAATCTGGACTGAAAATTGCTGTCTTTATAACCTGATAAAGAGGTTGTAAGGAAGTAAGTAATCTTCACCCACCTCCCACCCGTGGAGACTGCTATTAGCTAACACAAAGAACCAAAGAGTTGTACAAAATCAAATTGGCCATAGGGCAGTTCACACGAACCAGTTCAATACCCACCTGTATTTTCTTCTAATTTATTTCAAGATGTTATCTTTTATATCTAACTCTTGACCCATGTGGAGAGTTTAATTTCAAATGCCTGTAGGAGTGGAGCCATTCATATAAATTCATGAGACAAACTGGCATAAAACAGGAGGTAGAGAGAATTATGCCAAATGCAGAGCACAAGGGAGCCACGACTGTGTTCATGCCAATTGCCACCATCTGGGGTTGTGGGTCCAGTATTCCTGTATTTTCTGATTTACTGTTTCTTCACAGCTTTTTTTTAAACATTCATATTTTCTTGAAAAATTTTCTGGTTTTTAAAATACCATTTAACAAACAGTATAATTTGTGGTCCAGTTACAGTACAAGGGTAGCCAGTTTGCAATACTTACTTTATCGTATAAGAGGTGGATGTAACATATTTTTTTTCTCCAGATAGGCAATTATCCCCTAAAACTGTTGAAAACACAGCCTTCCTTATTGAGTTCTTATTCTTCCTTTATCAAACGCTATACACTCGTATACTAACAGCTGTCTATTATTTCCCACATACTTGGCTAAATTTAAGAATAACGTCCACCTCCAACAACATTCAGATTTTGATTTAGAATTTTAACTGCAAATTGAGTCCTTTTTACTTCAAATAATTTTAAACCAATATTAATACTTAATAAAATATTTAATACTTTAATAAAAATATTTAAATTTTTATATATTTGTTTTGTCTCTAAATATCTGACTTAAGTTTTTTCTAGCTCTAAGTATTTTAAAATTTACACTTCTGGGTGTTTTAAATATGTAGCTGAATAATTGGTCATCACTTTCTGGGCTAGCAAACATTTTATGAAGAGTTTTTATTTACTGAAAGCTTGAAAGGACTCAACAGTAAAACTGTCACACTTTGACCTATTTTTTGAAGTAATTTCATGATTATTGGATGTCTTGTAATTCTAGTCATTTTTATTTCCTAAAAAATTACTTTTTTTATTAAATGTTTTCAATAGAGCTAGTTTTACTCTTCAGAAATTCACTTTTGATTTTTATTCAGGTAGTTCATAATACTAAGTTTTCTGTACGGAATAAATAAGACTTTTATTGATATCAACTATGTACCTCTGTTCTAAGAGCCCTGGGCAGTAAACACATTCAAGGCCCTTATTTTCAAGAAACTTACATTTTCAGAAGCAAAGACAGATAATAAACCAAGAAATAAAATTTTACATTATTAAGTAATGAAAAATATTCTGGTGGCATTAAGAGTATGATATGGTAGGGAGTAACAGGCTGAGGGATGTTGAGGAATTATCGACAGTCAGGAAAAAAAAATCTGAGGAAGCAACCTTTAAGTTGAAACATCATTGACAGGAAGGAGCCAACATAGATCCAGGACGACTTGTCTTAGTCCCTGGGGGCTGCTCTAAATACCACAGATGGGTAGCTCAGAAATTTAATACTTAACAGTTCTGGAGCTGTAAGGCAACATCAGGGTAAGTACCAGCATGGTTCGGTGAGAGCCCTCTTCCAAGTCTCAGACCTCTCCACAAGCAGAAGGGCTGGGGAGTCCTGTGGGGTGTCTTCTACCAGAGCACTTTCACCAGAGCACTAATCCCATTCATGAGGGCTGTCCCCTCATGACCTAATTTTCTCCTGAAGTCCCTACCTCCTAATACCGTCACCTTTGGGAATTAAAGATTTCAACTTGAATCTTGCAGGGGAACAAACAATAGCAGGATTCCATGTAGAAGGCACAGTTAGTCCAAAGTATTCAAAATTTTTCTTTACGCACAAAGATTAGTATGTTTCAGGTTACACCATGTCAATGGAATTTTTTAAATTTATTATTACAGTGTTACTTAGTAATGTTATCTTCCTCTACATTTATGGCTGTTTTCTTTCTCATTCTTAATATATACCTGTAGTTTATATCGTTTGTTAAAATTTGCTTATGATTTATGTTAGATTGTGTATTTATTTTTAAATCAAACTGAACTTTTGGATTATCAATTCTTACTTTGACTTTTATATTTAGGATTTTATTCCTCTACTCTTGTGTCCTTTTTAAAGATTCTGTATTTTTAGTAATAGAAAATTATAAAGACTATGAAATTTTCTCTGGTAAGTTTTGCCCACATTCAAAAAAAATGCTGATACATCATGTTCTTTTTATTTTTGTTTTAAGATCATCTCAAGCTAGGGGCACCTGGGTGGCTCAGTTGGTTAAGCGTCCTACTTCAGTTCAGGTCATGATCTTGCAGTTTGTGAGTTTGAGCCCCACATTGGGCTCTGTGCTGATAGCTGAGAGCCTGGAGCCTGCTTTGAATTCTGTGTCTCCCTCTCTCTCTCTGCCCCTCCCCCACTCATGCCCTTTCTCTCTCTCTCTCTCTCTCAGAAATAATAAACTTAAAAAGACTGCCTCAAATTATAATATTGGTGTTTTTGTTGGCCCAAGATTTAGAGACAACATCAAATGGTAGGACAGAGAGCAAGCTATGTATCAGCTCTTGGAGCAAAATCTTCAATTGAGATGGAAAAGTCTGTGTTCCAAAACTTCCCCTTAGCTTTATTTGTATTCATCTGCTAGCCATAATGACTGGTGCATTTCTGAATCTGGTTTGTCCTCTTTCCAGACATAGGAAAGTTGCATCCACAGTTATCAGATGATTGCTGGCATGTAGGAAGAAGTCTAGCTTAGACTGAGGACATGAAATTGCGTGAGACCAGTGTTCTCAAGCTTTCTGTTCTTAGGATCCCTTTATACTCTTAAAAATTAAAGAAGACTCGAAATTAACTGTTGTTTCTATGCGTTCATTAGAATCTAAAACTGAGATCTAAGATATTTATTGATTCATTTAAAACTAAAAACCCTCTCAAGTGTAAATGTTATGCCCAGATCGCGAGACCTCAAAGACCACCGAGGAGCCGATTCCCATGCAAGCACACGAGGGTCTTTATTCAAGCTCAAGCAGGGACTCCAACACACCCCGACGCAGCGGTGATGGTGTGGAGCCCTGAACTCAGGGTGGCAGGGCTTTTTATTGCGGTTACAGTGGGATTCAGGGGCTTTCCAGCTTGGCAGTCTCCTGATAGGTTGACTTTTAGTACATGCTGTCTTGTCAGTACCAGATTGGCTCGGCCCATCTGGTCTGACCGCAAACTGCCAACAGGAACGTCTTGGGACACAGGTGCCTCTTTTAAACTGATTGGCTGTTTTTGCTAGGGAAGTAACTAAGGACAGGCTGCCTGAGTACTTCCTGCGGTTTTTCCTGGAACTGGGTTCGGGCCTAGTTCACCCTCAAGATGAAGGCTTTTTCTAAAATGCAGTCAGTTAGGTTTAGGTCTCACATTCCCCCCTTTTCTTGAGACTTCTGTGGACCCAATCATGGGTCCTCTAGGAGCTCGAGGTCACCAGGCCTATCCATGTTTTGGGGATGTTGGTATTGTGTTTGGAGGACCATTAATTGGATGGCTCTCAAGCTTTCTTTCATAAATGTCTATTAAGAATGCAAGGTCCAAAGGTTAGTAACAGCAATAAAATCAGTAGGGGGCCTAATAAAGTAGAAATAAGGGTAGCAAGCCAAGGGGAGCTGTTAAACCATTTCTCGAACCAACTCTGGCTCAGCTCATACTCTTGTTTTCTTCCGGCCAGGGCTGGTAGTATTAAGAACTTCAAAAGTGTGGATCATCAGGTCCTGTAAGGGCTCTGGCTCTGTCTCCTTGAGGATGGTGGTTCCCACGGACTTAGGTGACAGGGTACTGTTAATAGTAATGGGAATAGTGTGGGGTCGCCTGGGGGTCGGGCGGATTGGAATTAGGGCCTCATTAGGGCCTATGGTCTCTCTTGATTCTGATTGAAAGGGGGCAAGGACCCACTTGACCATAAACAGTACTTCTGTATCATACCCTGATTTATATAGTCTTAATCCCCAGGTTAGTCCTTTGTCCCAGTCCTTAGTTCTTTTACCCTTGTTGGTGAGTGTTAATTGTAAAGGATTACATCTAGAGCCAGGCTTACAGGGGGCGGTTGAGTGTTTGCGCCGGAGGGAAATGAGAGATTGAGAGTCCTGGATCCAACTGCAAGATCCCGTGGTCTCACAGCCCCATTCCCGGCAATAATAATCTGACCAGCCCCCGCACTGAGCCGCCTTATCACTAGAAATTGGGGCTGGACATACATAAAAACAGGTTCCGTGTAACTCCTGCAGGGCAGTATGGGCAAAGGAGTTTTGGGTTTGAGCACACCCAGGGACTTCTGGCCATCCTGTCCCTGGTTTAGGTAATGGGGCTTGTTCAAATAAGCTGCAAAGGTCAAATTCAAATGTAGGCCACCATGTATCTGGCAGATGGGGCTCAACCTTAGTATCTATGGCTTTATTTGAACTAGGCGTGATGACTTGCCATGTTACTTGGAGGGGTTGGTGAGGATTTTGGTTTTGGTTAGCCCGACAAGGCAGAATACATAAGGTCACTAGTTCCAATATTAAAGGCCAGTTCATGTTTTCTGCTGTAGTTTGAACTTTAGTGGATTCCCTAGGTCCTTGACGGCCTTCCAATCTGGATTCGGAGCCAGGTAGTCGTCCTTGTCGGCAAACGGGTCAGCTGGTTTGGCGTGGGTGTAGTGGACCCAGGTAACAAGGCCCTACCTTTAGGGTTGTTGGGGTGGTCAGTAGCACAACATAAGGTCCCTTCCAGCGTGATTCTAAGTTGCTCTGGTGGTGTCTCTTCACGTAGACCCAATCACTGGGGCGGCACCTGTGTGGCTCCGGTGGACTTGTTTCATAGAGGGCACGCAGTTTAGGCCAAACATGTTTATGAACCCATTGAAGGCCTCTGAGGTCTTGGAGGAGACGGGCTTCTTCGAACTCCTCAACGGCCTCATCCTGTAGGCGGAGTATGCTTTACCAAACATGATCTCGAACGGAGTCAATTCCATTTGATATGGGGAATTACGTACCCTATATAGGGCAAAGGGGAGGAGGACCACCCAGTCACCACCAGTCTCAAGGGCCAATTTGGTAAGGGTCTCTTTTAAGGTTCTATGCATCCTTTCTACCTATCCTGAACTCTGGGATCTATAAGCACAGTGTAATTTCCAATCAATCCCCAGGGTCGTGGCTAGGCTCTGACTTACCTCGGACACAAAAGCCAGTCCATTATCTGACCCTATCATCTGAGGAAATCCATACCTTGGTAGGATGTCTTCTAGCAGCTTCTTTGGCACCACCTCTGCAGTTTCATGTTGGGATATGCCTCAGTCCATCCTGAAAAGGTGTCTACAAAGACTAGTAAGTACCTGTAGCCATACCTGCCAGGTTTTACCTAAGTGAAGTCAGTTTCCCAGTAAGCCCCTGGGCGTCTTCCTCTTAGATGTGTTCCAGGATTATGGGGGTCCTGGGTAGCGTTGGTCAGTTAATAGGCCTTGCATTTGCTGATGATTTGTTCAATTTTGGCGTTGACATCTTTAATTTTAATGCGTGACTGTCTAACTAGGTCTTGTAGTTTTCTCTGTCCCATGTGGGATGCTCGGTGTATTTTGACAGAACCCTTATTCCCATTTCTTCGGGGAGGATGATTTTATTATCCACGGACCTCCGCCAGCCCTTAAGACACTGAATCATAGGTAGTCCTTTAATCCATTGTAGGTCCTTGAGTGAATAACGAGGAGTCTCTGGTAGGTTGGGGTCCCCAGGATCTATGAGTTTGACTGCCAGGACCAGGGTGCCTTTGAGGGCCACTTCTTTAGCGGCCCAGTTGGCCATATTGTTGCCTCTGGCTGTCTCAGTTATGTCCTTTTGATGGCCTGGACAATGGATGATAGCTAGTTTTCTTGGGAGCCATAAAGCTTTGAGGAGAGCTAGGATCTCCTTTTTATTTTTTATAGTCTTTCCCTCGGCCATGAGGAGCCTCCTTTCTTTATAAATTGCCCCATCAACTGTCTGTGTAAACATTTAGTTTTCTGCCCTGCCCCAGAATTAAAGCTTTAGTAAGGTCAATTAGCTAGCCTTCTGTGCTGAGGTCCCGGCTGACAGGGGCTCCACCCAAATGACTTTTTCGGTGGATACCACTGCGGCTCCGGCATACCTCAGTCCTTATTGTATGAAGCTACTGCCATCTGTGTACCAGGTGACCTCTGCATCTGGCAACAGGACGTCCTGCAGGTCCGGACGGGTGGCATGAATATGGGCCAGGATCTCGGCAAAATCATGCAGGGCAGCCTCTAAGTCTGGGTCAGGCAGCAATGTAGCTGGGTTCAGGGCAGCCGGGGCCTGGAAAATAATTCTGGTACGGTTGAGTGGCAGAGTCTGATAATGGGTCACGTGGGCATTTCTGAGCCATCGATCAGGTGGTTGTTTTATAACTCCCTCGATTGCATGAGGGGTAGTGATGGCCAGCTCTTGCCCCATAGACAATTTGTCTGCATCCTTAACCAGCAGGGCCACAGCCGCAATCATGCGGAGACATGGCGGCCAACCGGATGCCACTGGGTCCAGTTTCTTGGAGAGGGAGGCCACGTGCCGGTGCCAGGGGCCCAACACTTTTGTTCCCTCAGGGGAGAGATGGATTTGTGCCCCCAGTTTTGTCTATAAATTACAGCCCAGAAGGGGATAGGGGCATTCCGGGATGACCATAAATGAGTGGGATACCCGACCCACGCCCAAATCCACAGTTCTTTGGGTAGTCCATGGATATTGCTTGACTTCAGTCGCTCCCTGGACCCATGACCTTTTGGCTGACAGTGGATCCCCGGGCTGTAGGAGCACAGAATGCTGGGCCCCCATATTGACCAGGAAGTCTGGAGATTTCCCATCCATTTGTAAGGTTACCCTGGGCTCGGTGAGGGGCACCAAACCCCGTCCCCTCTAGTCACTGTCTTCCCCTATAACCAGGATGGGGGTCTTAGGTCTCGGTTTCTTGTTGGGACAATCCTTGACCTAATGCCTCTCTTCTCTGCAATAGGCATATTGATTGCGGCCCACGCGGGGTCTTTCCTCATCCCGTTTGGTTTCTTCCTTACCGTATTCTTGGGAGGCCAGTTGCTTGAGATGGTGTCTTCGGTCGTCTGGATCTGCTGTGGCAGCCAGGAGTATCTTTGCCAGGTCCCGGTTCTGCCTCTTTTCAGCCCTAATTTGTTTATCTTCTGCACTTTCCCTGTTATTATATACCCTCTCTGCCACGACCACTAAATCTTGGAGACTCTTTTCTCCAGGTCTTTCTAATTTTTGAAGCTTGCAGCAGATATCGGGAGCTGCTTGGTTAACAAAAGCCATGGCCACTGCCGATTTACTGGATTCGGCTTCCGGATTCATGGGAATGTACTGACAAAAGGCTTCCATTATCCTTTCGAGGAAGGCTGTGGGGCTTTCCTCGGAACCCTGACTGACATTATAAACCTTGGCCATATTAGTGGGCTTGCGAGCTGCAGCCCTGAGACCTGCCAATAGAGCCTGGTGGTACCCTAGGAGGTGCTCCTTACCCTTTGCTGTGTTGTAGACCCGCTGTGCTGGGCGGGTGAGGGGGAAGTGTGCGTCAATACGTGCCTGGCCCGTTGTGGGGACCCCGGTAGGGCCAGGAATCAATTTCCTGGCCTCACTCTGGATGCGTTCTCATTCCTCAGTGGTGAAGAGAACCTGCAACAATTGCTAACAATCATCCCAGGTGGGCTGATGAGTAAAAAGGACAGTTTCTAACAGATTAATAAGGGATCTAGGATTCTCAGAAAAGGGTGCATGCCATGTGTGCTGCCACGCCAATGCGCAAAGTAGTCCCCCCGCGGAAGGGAAAGTAGTCCCCACACGGCGACCTCCCGGTGACCCCGTCCAACGGTGGGGCCATGAGTAGAGCGGCGAGCCGCGCCTCTTTCTCCTCCGCCTCAGGGGCGCCACGAGGGGAACCTGGAGGCTGGGTGAAGGCCTGGGCCCGGGCGGGCGGCGGGTGGGGGTGGGGAGCGCGCGTGGCTGGGATCCCTGCGCGCGGTGAGGCGGTCCCCGGCCATTGTGAGGTGGTGNCTGGGGGCTCAGTCAGCTGGTGGCTCCGCTGGTAGCTGTGGCGGGGCTGCTGCTGCCGCCTCGTTGACAGGGACCTGTAAGGGGGTGTTGGTATGGAGTGGAAAAGTCAACTCTTCCTCCATTTCTCCCTGCAAAATGGGATAAAGAGGAGGAGCCGAGGGTTTAGACTCAGGTTGTCGGGAGTCAGCCTTTCAGAAGTAACTGAAACAAGGGCCGATGCAGAGGAGGATGGCACCTAGTGAAGTAAAAAAATGTTTAAGCCATGGAGGGGGATCATCCACCAAGTCGGCCCAGACAACGATATATGGAACCTGGTCCGGGTAGCCCATGCAGGGCCGAGAGACCTGCTGTTATACTTGGTGCAAAGAGTCTGAAATCTTCTCCTTTTAACTTTCACAGAGAGATTGTGCGCTCGAGCTCTGATATCCTTGAGGTGAGTGAGCAACAGATCTAGGGGTTTAGATGGTGTCTGTGCCATTTCGTCAGTCTCAGTCGCCCAGTAATAAAGTCCAACAGACACAACCGACAGTCACAGGCGCACACACAGAAAGACAGATAACAAAGTCCGCCACAGAAAAAAAAATGAAGCTGGGACGATAGCCTTCGGCCGATTCACAGGAGCGACCCGCCTCGTCCTCCTGGATCAATACAGACTAGGGACACTCTGTCCCCTCCGAATACAGACTAGGGGCACTCTGTCCCCTCCAAAGAAGCCCTGAACGTCTTCAAGGTCTCCCGCTACCGTGGCCCCCAGCATGTCCGCTTTGACCACCTTTGGTCGCCTAATACAGATTTGTCTCGAGACCAGAGTTACACAGATGAACACAACAGAAAGAGATTCTTACCAGCTGGTCGACCCTCTGGTTCAGGGGTCTGAGGGGTCTTGGGGATCCCAGACGAGCCCCCAAATGTTATGCCCAGATCGCGAGACCCCAAAGACCACCAAGGAGCTGATTCCGATGCAAACACATGAGGGTCTTTATTCAAGCTCGAGCAGGGACTCCAACACACCCCGACGCAGTGGTGATGGTATGGAGCCCCGAACTCAGGGTCGCAGGGCTTTTTATTGCGGTTACAGTGAGATTTGGGGGCTTTCCAGCTTGGCAGTCTCCTGATAGGTTGACTTTTAGTACATACTGTATGTCAGTACCTGATTGGCTACGCCCATCTGGCCTGACTGCAAACTGCCAACAGGAACGTCTTGGGACACAGGCGCCTCTTTTAAACTGATTGGCTATTGCTGTTGCTAGGGAAGTAACTAAGTGCAGGCTGCCTAAGTACTTTCTGCAGTTTTTCCTGGAACTGGGTTCGGGCCTAGTTCACCCTCAAGATGAAGGCTTTTTCTAAAATGCAGTCAGTTAGGTTTAGGTCTCACATAAACACAGCACATAAATATTTTCTGGGAAAAAAAAACAAAAAAAAGCAACCTCTATTCTCCCAGAAAAAGCTTACTTAGTGAAAAGAATGGCATTATCTTATGGTTTGCAAATCTCTTTTACCTTGGCTTAATTGTTATAGTCAAATTCTAATATTTCCTTCTATATTTAATCTGTTGCTATATCACAGATCATGTAACCTCTGGAAAACTTCACTGTACTAGGGCCCAGGGGTAGGGGTGGGGGGCGACTGAGTGAACCAGGCAGCTAGAGTCTTAGTATTATTATCAAAATAATTTTCACCTCTAAACCCTCTGAGATCTCAAGGGACCCAAGAGAATACTAGAAAACACTCTGAAAACCACTAGTTACATCAATGGTTTCCAACAAATTTTTCACTGGAACACATAATTTTCTTATGTGTGTTTTCATGGATGTCTTCAGATATTAACTAAACAAAATGAGTATTTTTATTATTTAAAAAATAAGTAATATCAAATAACTGAGTGTTGGGGCAATAATATGGGAAAGTAGGGGTGCTTGGTACTTATGAAAGTATTTTCTGCACTCCTGGGAAACAGACAATGCATTGGGAATAATGAGCACATCCTGGCAGTCTGTTGCAACTCCTTTATCTCTGATTCAATGAAGCAAAATAGAATGGGAGTGACAGTATCATTATTACAGAGATACCCTGTATCTGTTAGTCTCTGATTTATTTCTTTTTTAAAAAAATTTTTTAAGTTTTAATGTTTTATTTATTTGAGAGAGAGAGAGAGAGAGAGAAAGAGAGAGAGAGAGACAGCGTGAGCACGGGAGGGTCAGAGAGAGAGGGAGACACAGAACTCGGAGACAGGCTCCAGGCTCTGAGCTGTCAGCACAGAGCCCGATGCAGGGCTCAAACCCACGAACCATGAGATTATGACCTGAGCCTAAGTTGGACGCTTAACCGACTGAGCCACCCAGGCGCCCCTGATTTATTTCTTTAAATCACTTGAAAGTTTGGGTATTTTAACAAATACTGGAAACCAATCACTTTCAAAACCCTTCTGACCACAATAAGAGGTGCTGTACCATATTATTCAAAGAAACTCATCACTATCTTTCAGGTGGCTGGTAGAAACTGGGTGCATAGTATTGTGCACATCCAAATCTCTTTATATGCATTTGCTGATAAATAACATGTTTTTATTCATTTATATATTATTTGGAATATCAATGTGTGTGTACATATCCATTCTTTCAATATGTATTTATAGAGGGTTTCTCTAATATGTCAGGCACGATTTTTGGCAGTTAGGATACAACAGAAAACAGAAATTCCTACCCTGGAGAGATTTATGTTCTAGTGTGCAGAGACACACAATAAAGATGAATAAGCCAACTAAATCATACCTTACTTTGTGATAAGTACTAGAGGGGGGAAAAAAGTAAAGGAGGAGAATAAGAAATACTGGGAATATGCGATGCCATGATTTAAAATAGGGCAAATAAGAGAGAAGCAAACCATAAGAAACTCTTAAATACAGAGAACAAACTAAGGGTTGATGGGGGTAGGGGTAGGTTAAATAGGTGATAGGCATTAAGGAGGCACTTGTTGGCATGAGCACTGGATGTTATACATAAGTGACGAATCGCTGGGTTCTACTCCTGAAGCCAAGACTACACTGTATGTTAAGTAACTTGAGAATAATGAAATGAAATGAAATGAAATGAAATGAAATAGGTGGCACATAGAAGAGAGACTGAAAGGATGGTTTTTGGGAAGAGGGGAGAGAGGAAGGAAACTATTATGGGGAAGAGTATTCTAACAGAGAAAACAGCAACTCCAAAGTTGGAGGTTGACACCTTATGTAGGGTCTTCCTGGAACACAGAGTTGAGTGTACAATCTGTGAGGTCAGAGAGGTAATTAAGGAAGAAACTTAGAGCCATGGTTAAGGACTTTGGTGTTTACTTTGTTTTGGAAGGCCATGGGAGACTGTACAGAGGGGTGGTATGATCTGATTTTCTTTTAATAAGTTGACTTTATTCTCAACTCTGTGTTGAGAATAGACTCAAAGGAAAGCAAAGACAAAAGCAAGAAAACCAGTCCCTGGGCCACTGCAATAATCCAAACAGGAGATGATGTAGGTTGTAGTATAAGTGATAAGTAGCCATTTTCTGAATGTGTTTTGAAGGAAAAGCCAACAGTTCATTTGCAAAGTGAATGTGGGACTTAAGAGAAAGAGCTATTAAAGACGGGTTTGGGCACAGAAAGATGGAGCCATTCACTGAAATGACTGAAGACTATAGGTGTGGCTGAGAGACAATTTGAAGTCTGAAAGGGTATTTTAATGAGATCCCTGTTAACTCCTTTGGGGTTGTGTGCAGAAAGACACATAGATAGAATATCAATTATAATATTCATTTAGAGAACCTGTTGTAAATATATGTGTAGAGCATCAGAATTGTGAATAACTTTTTTTTAATTAAAAGTATTTATAGATCAGGAAACATACCTGTGTTCTGATCCCTGTTGTATCTTGAACAAGAAAGTCTTTAAGCAAGTCATTTAACCTTGCTGTATCTATTTCTTAATTGATAAAATAAGCATTGGATTAGGTGAACTCCTGCCTGGATTCAAATCCCAGCTGTGTCTGGAAAATGGGAATAACAATAATACCCATTACATAGTTTATTGTGAGCTAATATGTGTAAAACACTTAGAACAATGCCATGCGCACCTGGCGTTGTTAATATTAGTATTTTATCTTAAAGCTGGAATCTTCAAGTATTGCTATTATTTGTTCATGGGCGGTGTAGCATAGAAAGGCAAAACTGGATGGCTAAGGTGAACATAAAGACAAAGGATTAAGGTTAAAGCTGGAGAACATATACTTCAACATTATTATGTTTACATAAGTTATAATAAAAAATATTGCTTTTGTTTACATTAGTAAGCATCATTGAGCTAGATGGCACTCTTCAAGAATTGGTTATGTATTGATATATATGAATAAAAACCTTGAAAAATAATGATTTCAGAAAAATAATAGAAAATGTACATATTTTTATATATATAAGGACACTAAAAATTTCCAACCTTAAACAAACAGTAACATCTCAAAATGTAACAATACAAGTAAGATATTTGCAAGGAATGTTGAATTATGCTCGTAAAGACAAAACGCATGCTATTCCACCTTTCTCGTTTTAGTACAAATTAAAAAATATAGTCCTGAGAAAGTCAGTGTATATGCTAAAATAAAATGGAGGATACTGCCAAAGTTCTGACGTTTAAAACCACACGAATGCAACAAGATAAGCCTTTTCTTTAGTTTTAGATTCTTCTGATGCTTAAACTCTCCCTCTAGTTCCCTATGCTCTAGTGTAAGAAAAATGGGTCCAAAAGGAAATTAAGATCTATTTTTTCCGATTAAATTGCTCAACCCTTCAGACAGTGAATAAACTTGAACGTCTTAGAAGCCTCTTTTTGTTGTTGTTGTTGTTGTTGTTGTTGTTAAGAAAAAAACAGTACTTTGCCACGGACTCTGTACCCCCAGACNCTGGGGCTCACAGAGGAGTTTCTGAAGAGCACCACCTGCCGGTCCCACATGCATCTTACTTCCTCGGCGCCAGACCTCTGGTGGATCTGCATTCTTTCAATCTTCCGCACTACACGTAAAGTACAATACAAAGCAGTTAGAACGACCAAGGCAGTGAAACTGCAGGTCTCCAAAGGCAAGAAAAAGCAGGTACCCAACCGCTCGCTCCGGACTTGAGTCGTGGGGAAGCAGGGCGCAGCGAGAGGGGAACGAGTCCCTGGAGCCAGGCGCTACTTCCGCCCTGCGCGGCCCCGCCCCCGCGACGCGACGGGCGGTCACGTGACGGCCGCGCGCGTTCCCGGCCGCTGCGGGCTCCGAGGCCGAAGAGAAAAGACTGCGAGACGGCCGCGGCTGTGGCTAGAGAGGTGGGAGTCAGGGTGAAGTCCTGGCGGGGAAGGGTGAAAGTCAGCCACTGCGGGATCCTAACCCGAGGAGGCGTAAAGGCTTGCGGCGTCACCTCCAGCCGCGTCGCGCTCCGGGTCGGCCCTGCGCTCAGGGCCTGAGAGGGGCGGCGGCGCTGGGGTCAGGGGCGGGTACGTAGGTGGACGCCCTTGGGCCGGCGCGGTCGCGGGTCTGCACCCAGGCGGGATGGAGCCGTTTAGCCCTTCCCGCCGCCCCCACCTAGGCTGCTGTCGCAGGCAAGAAGACTGTGACGGGCGCTGCGTTGTCCGCGGCCGCCGCAGCCTCTGCCCAGGACGACGGCCCAGAGCTGGTCACGGTCCGGGTGCGAGAGGCGGAGCAGCGGCCATTACTGCGCAGCCTCTTCCGCCGGGGTCCTCGTCTCGGCCTTCGGTGGCAGCCAGGTCGCTGTCCTCTCCCCTTGGCGGCGGTGTCAGGCCTCTACGCAGGGACTTTCTGGCCTCGGGATTTGGGGGCGGCGATGTTGTTTGGAGGGTTTACTGCTCCCTGTTTCCCGTGTGGAGGCCTCTTCCCTGGCCCTGGGTCAAATCGCAGCTGGGGCGTAGAGTCCCTGCATTTTGTCTTTTTCCGGAGTGTCTTTTGCTGCTTCCTTTTCCCTCTCTCCTGCTCAGCGTCTGGGTCTTGCCTAATAGGAAGAGCATTCCCTCCACCTTGCCCTGGTTAAACCCAGTGCTGCATAGGCGTCATTGTTTTGATGATTGTTAAAGCATCAGAACAATGAAGAGATCTCTTGATACCCGTGAAGTCAAAAACAAAAACAAACAAACAAACAAAAAAAACCCAGAAAACCTCCAGGCATCTTAAAACGGAGGCTGTTGCTTTGTTCTACTGGTTGCTGGGTGCGAGTTCTCTCTCTACCCCCTAACCCGTCTAAAAGAGTAGGGGTCTTCCATTGTCGCTATTTTATTTTCCGTAGGCGTCTAGAGAAGGCTGCAGAATTGTTTTCAGTTTACACATAACATTTTGGCAACAGGAGCTTTCTCTTGTTAACCATTTCGTATGTTTTTTTAATTTTTCCTTACCTGAGTGCCATTTTAGTGACACTTTTAAAGTTTCGAAAGTACTTACATTTGTTTAAGTAATGTTTTTGTAATATTGGGACAGGGTGGAAATGACGGAAGAAGAAAACCAAGAAATGATAGAAAAAGCGTTGTCTTTGAGCTTGACATTTCAGGTGCATCGGCTCACTCCCTCCCTTCCAGTGTGTGTACTTTTTAAATAGGATGTGAAAGTATAACATTGGCATTGAAAGCGGTGTGTAATTACAGAAATTGGAGGACTTAAGATTTTTTATCTTTAAGCAAATGAATCTATATTTAGAGTCTTAAAAAGACGTGGAACATAGGACACGTGAAGAAAACGACCCACAGAAATAACAGGACTTGTAATGTTGGCTTTGCTGTTTTCGTGACCAAGAAATACTGTCTTGAGTGTCCGAGTTTCTAAAAACACATGAAAATAGGTCAAGTAACTCTCTTTTTAAAGAGAAAACCAGGAAAGTGAAAGCCTTGTTTATTTTAGCCTTGTGTATCTTAAATTGGAGCATTTTGTTACGCCTGCTCTTTGATTTAGAATTTATGTTTAAAATGGCCAATGTTAGTTGTGGGCAAAATGAAAATAGTAGTAAATATTTGAAGGTTTTTGTTACTTACTGGTTGTTAAAAATTTGGTAGAATTATAATAACCAAGGAAACTATTTTTCCAAATAGCTAGTCATTAGGAGGAAGAAAAAGGAAATGGCGTTTTTTCTTTTTAGGAGACAAGTATCCACTGGTAAAGTATTTGTTTCAGTTTCCACCAATGTGAAATGTTAAAATAGGAAAGATTTGCTTTTAAAGATCCGGAAATGATTTTTTGACAGAATAAAAGAAGAAGGTTGTATTCAGTTATTTTCTTTACACAGTATTAATGTATTTAGAGAATATTATTTTATGTATTAACCATTTACTATCATGAAATGCCTTGACACATTGTCAGCTGAATATTTGATTTTATTTTCCAGTATGTGTAACAGAGGGTGCTGACCATTTTTTCCATCCCCCCTGCTTGGTACCTGGTTGTGTCTAAGGAGCCTGCATTTGTTAAACAGGCTGGATTAGGAATAATCTTTGTGGGTATGAAAACCACTTTATTAACCTCCTGCTGCAGCCACTTGTGCTTATTTATGGGCTGTTGAGTGTTTGTGGCTTATTACCTTCTGGATTAATTAAAATAAAGCCTGTTGTTAAATGTCTGTTAAAGTATTTAGAATTACAGAAATAATAGCGTAGGGTGAAATGACTTGACCAAGGTCACACATATAATTAGCAACACTGCCTTTTTCACTTACAAAATGGCTGCAGGCTATGAAGCTTTTGCTTGGTAAGATTAAAATAACATTTGTTCACATTCACATTTTATGTTTTGTTTAAATTAAAATACAAAGCCTACATTTGATTGGGGAGGGATATAAAAATTGAATACTTGAATGTGAAGATTGTGAAGGTCATGGATTGTCCTTCAGTAATGTTTAAAGGGAAGTGCTTAACAATAAGAGAAATAAATCTTTAAAATAGTGTAGTGTCAAGTATTAGCCCTCATTTAGATGAAATGGGTTTTGACAGAAGACTTTTGTTTCCCTGTATGACCTGTGCTTTCTGTAAGCTCAGTTTTAGCAGGCGATGAGAGGGAAAGCTAAAAATGGAAACATTAGGGCATTTAGTTACCTCTCTCAGTTTGAGACTCTTTCTTAAAAAATATGAAGATGTAGCTACTAAATTTTCACTTTATTTCTTCTTTTACTGGTTTTTGCTGTTTTTTCCTTTTTTTGTAAATTTGTATACTGAAAATTGGAAGGTTTTAAGTGTTTTTTTCTGTCACTGTTAGCTTTTATATAGAACATTTCCTGTTTTGTGTATTTTGCATAAAAAAGAGTAAAAACTTTTATTAAACATTAGCTGTTAGTAATTGGAAAAATACAGGAAGCCTTTAAATCTTTATAATTTGGTTAAAATACCAAATACAGTTAATGTGCTTATCTTTTTCTTTGATTAGTTATTTAAAAAGATAATCATTTATTTGAATCTATCATGTGGGGAAAATGTTTTTTTTTTTCTTTTTTTACTTTGTGACTGACTTGACACAATGGAATTGTAATTAATCCTAAAATATTTTCAGAGAATATCACAGCATATATAAATAAGGAGTGTGAATTTGTTGAGTGGTCACAAATTATAAATAGTATGGTATTACTTCATTTTCAGTTATACTTATTCACTTGTTGTTTGAGTAGGTAAATAATTTAAATTCACACAATTTCTAAATTCATATATTTTTAAATTTAGTGTCACTTTTTTTTCCAGAATTGTTAAGAGGTGAGAATATGTAACATAGTTCCAAATCTTTTCTCCTTTATGTTTTCTTCCTAATAGTTCTTTTCTGTATAAATTTTCACCTAAAGAAAGAACCTTAACCCATTAACTAATTGATATTTACATATCAAAATATTGTTGTAAGTTTTACTATAGTAATTCATAAATTATATTGTTTGGCATATAATTTACAAATCATTCATTGCAGTAGGAATTCTGTATGTTTGAATTATTTATGTTTACCAAGTTAATTCTGGCATATAGTTAGAATTCCACTATTCAATCTTACATCTTTAATTGAAAGTAAAAGCCTCCCCGCCCCTCATTTTAAAACCCTACATTTGGTTTCAAATGTAGTTTTCTTAGGACTACTACACATATTCTGAATATTACATGCTATGCCCTATGTTGTGCCCGCTTGGCATTGTAATTCTCAGAGGTTAATAGTGGATGGATCAGTTTGGATCAGAATTGGTATCACTGAAACCAGTCCATTTTGATGACAACAAAATATGTAATTTTTCTTTTTATCTCTATCACCAAAGGTGTATATAAACTAACATGGAGTTCATTTACTTTATTCACCAATTCTGGTAGTAAATTTCCAGCTTTGTAGTTTTAAAAATTGTTAATATGCAAAACATTCTAAATAGGCATTGCCTAATTATGGTAGTCACTAGCCCCATGGAGCTTTTGGGCACTTGATACATGGCTAGTTTGAGCTGTGCTAGAAGTTTAAAATATGCACCAAATTAAAAAGAGTATATACACACATAAGAATGTAAAAAACACATTAATAATTTCTTTATATTGAATACATGTGGAAATGGTAATGTTTTAAATACATTGGGTTAAATCAAACATTTAAATGAATTCTGTGTTTCCTTTTATTGTTCTTAATTTAGCTAATAGAAAATTTGAAATTATACAAATACAGCTTGCATCATATTCTGTTAACTAACAGTGTTATCTATGCTATTCTAGACCTTTTCTCTGAGATACAGTACTCTGAAGAAAATGTTTTTTTAAAGGTACACTTGGGTATGAATTGCATCTCTCCAGTATTGATAGCTTTGTGACTTGGTATTAAGTTCTAACGACCTTGGGTCTCACTTATAAAATGGGTATAGTCATATCTCAGAGGATTGTTTTGAGGATATCTAGAGCTTCATGAACCTTAGTATGCATATGAACCACCTGGAGATCTGATTCTTTAGGTATGGAATGGGGCTCCAGATTTTTCATTTGTAAGAGACTCCCAGTTAAATGCTAGTGTAGTTGGTTGGGGATACAGTTTGCATGGCTAGGATCTAGAATACTACATAGATTTTAATACTACATAGATTTTATTTTATTTTCCTTCCCGCAACCATTATTCATTTAGAGTCCACTTGGAAAATTATCCATGGAATATAGGAATTGGAAAAGTCACTGTAGCTTGAAAGATTTACTGAAACTGGTTTTATTCTTGGGTTTTTATCTTCATTCTGGAGATTGACAGTGAACAAAGCCTAGGTAAATGATGTGTTTGGCAAAAGATAAAGATGGCTTGAATCTTAAATTTATAAATGTGACTCCTGTCTGTTATATTTTATTTTAAGTCCTTGAAAGAAATGATTAGAACTTGGGTATCTTTATATTGTTTTGTGGCTGGGTGCCTTGTCCACAGAAGTCAAATGTTGTGTTACATGAATTTAGTTTTTCAACATTTTATTTCTCTCAACAGTTATTTTAGGAAGTTTTTCCTTCATCCAAGAAATAATCACTTCAAGTCAACAAAAACTGATTGGCAGATTATTAGCCACTCAGAGATAGAAAACAGTCTTTATCATTAGGAGATTCATGGTTTAATAGAACAGCCAAAAGCAAACAAGTAATTTCAGTGTATTTATTGATAAGTTCAGTAATAGAAGAATGTACAAAATATTGTGGAGGGAACAATTTTTGGGAGGTAGTCAGGAAAGTGGTATAGTAGCATTCATAAGCTATAAAGTAGATAGATTATACCAGAGGAGGAAGTACAGAACTACAAAGGGAGGTTTAGAGAAGTATGAATAATTTGGTATAACTATTAATCTGTGAGAGTGGTGGTGAGATCTAAGTAAGATCTCTCTGTAGAGAGGTTTAGGTTTCCAGTCATTAAAGCCTTTGAATGCTGTCTTAGGACCTTTGCCTTTATGGGATTGGTGGGAGAGCCAGTATGGGAGCCCATTTTGCCTTTTTAGTATATCACTCAAAGGCTTAGTGAATACATTTGAGGGGTGTTACTGAAGCAAGATAATCAGGCTAACAGTCGTTCAAGTGAGAGATAATACAGATTTAAACCAGGGCACTAGCAATGGCAAGAGAGTAGATAATTCTGAAGGTGTTTAGGATAAAAGTTGACAGAATTTGGTGTAGTTGCTTGGATAGAGGATGAGAAAAAAGAGTTTTCTGTTTTTCTCCATCAGCATTTGTTGGTTAAAGCATGGAAGCTGAGATGTCACTTTAAGATTCATGCAGAAAAGGGGTTTGTGGAGAATGGGTAGTTGAGAGACAGATGTGAGAGAGCCAAGGATTCTGTTAATAAAGAAGCAAAAATGGTTGGGCTCCAGAATGGCAGGAAAGAAAATGAGACTGGAACCTGGATAAAGAAAAAGAGGCTGGCAAGAAATTGGAGGTCCTTGTGAAATTAAAAAACAGGTGTGGGGCACCTGGTTGGCTCAGTTGGTTAAGTGTCCGATTTCAGCTCAGGTCATGATCTCACGATTCCTGGGTTCGAGCCCCGCGTCAGGCTCTGTGCTGACAGCCAACTCAAGAGAGTGGAGCCTGTCTTTGGATTCTGTATCTCCCTCTCTCTTTGACCCTCCTCTGCTCACACTGCCTTCTCTCTCTCTCTCTCTCTCTCTCTCTCTCTCTCTCTCAAAAATAAATCATTAAAAAAACAAACAGGTGTGGGAATGAGTGCATAAGTTAGCTGGGAGGACCCGAGTTTGTGACCTGAGAGTGACATTAAGGTTTTAGAGAGGCAGCAGTTTAGATGGCCTCCAATTCCAAATGTATACATCATATTTTGTTGCTGGAGGTACAGGGAAGTGAAGTTAATTGAATCTAGGATTTTAGGATTTGAAAACAGAACAGTGTTTCTCAAATTGTATTTGATGAACTACCTGCATCACTGTCACTTGAGCTGAAATTCCTGATGCCATCCATGTCTACTGTCAAAGAGGATGATGAACAGTGAAAATTAAGTCAGTGCCTTAAAGGTTAAGGAGAGCAGCTGTTAGCGGATTATATAGTCAATGGTAAAGCCTTAAAAGAGATAATGTTTTCGTTAAGGGTAATGATGTTAGAATGTTTCCTCCTGTCCTGTGCATGAAAATGGGCAGTTTCTGTTTTGAGTAGCCTTCAAGAGACATGGAGTCTCCTGCAGTGTCATGAAAGTTGTAGGCATCTGGAAAGTAAAGTGAAAGGGCTGGGGGGTGGCAGTGGTGATCAAGGAAATGGAGTCCATTTAATGTAAAGACCCAAGTTTTCCAAAGTCTCTAAAACAAAAAGTCAGGAAATTTAAGAACTCTTTTTTTTTTAGTCAGTTGAAAATCTTCTGGTTCTGAAACAGATTATTGTTTGTTCTGTTAAATATTTGGTGAGATAAGGTGGCTTGTAATAACATAAAGGCTATGTATTAAAAATGTTTATCTTTAAACACTTAAACCCCTCTATACTGTGAAAGGCACATGGAACTGAAAGAATTCAGTTCTTTGCTGTGAGGCTTACATAACTCTTTAGTCATCATGTATACTTGATTCTGAGTTCTGTGTAGTACGATGTGCCTCCTGCACTGGGTATTGTGAAGTGGAATGAGTGCATACTAAATGAGAAGAAAGAGGATATAGCTGAGATGATGTTTTGTTTCTCCTGGATTTCCTGGATAAGAGTCATGTTGAGAGAAGTTTGGCTTAATGTTTGTAAAGTTGGATATACATAGAAGCAGCAGGAGGTCCTGGTTAATGTGATGGTCTAGTCTCTTCACACACTACTTCCCTGGAGAAAGGTAGTGGCTATGGAAAAATTCCATATGAACTTTTTTGTCTGTATAGAACTTGTTTCCCTTTAAAAAAATAAAAAAAGTCATTGTGGTAAAATAACATAAAATTCCCCATCTTAACCACTATTCAGTGTACAAGTCCGTGTCATTAATTATATTTACAGTGTTGTACAGCCATCACCACTATATATTTCCACAACTTTTTCATCTTTTCAAACAAATTCTATATCTGTTAAGCAATAACTCTCCATTTTCCCCTCTTTGTAGTCCCTGGTAATTGCTTCTCTACTTTCTCTGTCTGAATTTGCCTAATTTCTGTATTTCATATTAGTGGAATCATAATATTTGTTCTTTTGTGTCTGGCTTATTTCACTTAACATAATATTTTCAAGGCTTATCCATGTTATAGTATGTATGAGAACTTTATTTCTTTCTGTGGCTGAATAATATCCTACTGTATTTATGTACCACATTTTGTTAATCCATTCTTCTGTTATTGGGCACTTGGATTGTGTCCAGCTTTTGACTTTTGTGAATAATTCTGCAGTGAGCATTGGTGTACAGGTACGTGTTTCAGTCCCTGTTTTCAATTCTTTGGGGTATATACCTGAGAGTGGAATTGCCGAATTATATGGTGATTCTGCTTAACTTTTTTGAGGAACTACCAGACTTCCCGGTGGCTGCGCTATTTTCCATTCCCATCAACAGTGTACAAGGGTTCCAGTTTCTTCACAGTCTCACCAATGTTTATTATTTTCCTTTTTTAAAAAATGTATAGCCATCCTAATACCTATGAAGTGGCAATACGTGTGGTTTTGATTTACATTTCCCTAATAACTACTAATGTTGAGCATCTTTTCATGTATTTATTGGCCATTTCCATATTCTTTGATGAAATGTCTATTCAAGTCTTTTGTCCATTAAAAAATTTTTGTCTTTGTTGAGTCATAGGCATTCTTTTATATATTGTGGATATTATCAGTATATGATTTGTAAAGATTCTCTCCCATTCTGTAGGTTGAATTTTAACTTGTTTGACAATGTACTTGGATGCCCAAAAGTTTTAATTTTGATGAAGTCCACAATTTATCTTTTATTTATTTAATTTTTTTTCTCATGCTTTTGGTGTCATTCATATCCAGGAACCTATTATCAAACCCAAGGTCATAGAGATATACCTCTCTATTTTTTTCTAAGGGTTATATGGTTTCACCTCTTATATTTAGGTGGTTGGTCCATTTTGAGTCAGTTTTTGTATATGGTGTGAAGTAGGGTCTAACTTCTTTTGTGTATGGTAAATCACTTGTCCTAGCATTTGTTGAAGAGACTGTTCTTTCCCCCATTGAATGGACTTGGCACCTCATTTTAAAAATCTGTTAGCCATAGTGGTGCCTGGGTAGCTCCATCAGTTAAGCATATGACTTTGGCTCAGGTCGTGATCTTGGGGTCTGTGAGTTTGAACCCCGCATCGGGCTCTGTGCTGACAGCTCAGAGCCTTGAGTCTGCTTCAGATTCTGTGTTTCCCCATCTCTCTGCACCTCACCTGTTCACACTCTGTCTCTCTCTCTCTCAAAAAGAAACATTAAAATTTTTTAAAAAATTAGCCATAGAAGTATGGGTTTATTTTTGGACTGCCTCTTCTACTAGTATATTTGCCTGTTCTTATGCCAATACCACATTGACTTGGTTACTGTTAGCTTTGTAATAAGTTTTGAAATTGGCATATGTGAGTTCTCCAGCTTTGTTCTTTTTTAAGATTGTTTTGGGTTTATTTTAGGCCCCTCACAATTTCATAGAAATTTGAGGATAGTCTTTTCCTTTTCTGCAAAAAAGACTGTTGGAATTTCCATAAGAATTATGTTGAATCTCTGGACGCCTGGGTGGCTCAGTCAGTTAAGTGTCTGACTTTGGCTTGGGTCATGATCTCTCAGTCCATTAATTCGAGCCCCTCATTGGGCTCTGTACTGACAGCTCAGAAGATCCTGGAGCTTGCTTTGGATTCTGTGTCTCCATCTCTCTCTGCACCTCCCTGTTCGCTTTCTCTCTCAAAAATAAACAAACATTTAAAAAATTTTTTTTAATTATGTTGAATCTGTAGATCAGTTTGAGTAGTATTGTCATCTTCAGTCTTCCGATCCATTAATGGTTGTCTTTCCGTTTATTTAGCTCCTTTAATTTCTTTCTGCAGTGTTTATAGTCATCAGTGTATGTACACATCTTTCCCCTCCTTGGGTAAGTTGATGCTGAGGCATTTTATTCTTTTAGATGCTATTGTAAATGGAAGTCTTGAGCATTTTGTAAAATGCTTTCTTGATTTCCTTTTTGGAATGTTGACTGCTAGATACAGAAACACAGCTGACTTGTATATTGAAGTTGTAACCTGCAACTTTGCTGAATTTTTATTAACTCTACTAGTTTTCTTGAGGATTCTTTGGGATTTGGGACTTTCTATATAGAAAATAGAGATAGTTTTACTATCTGTGCAAATAGAAATAATTTTACTTCTTTCATACCAATATGTTTGTGTTTCATATCTTTCTCTAGTCTTAATTGCTCTATCTAGCACTTTCAATGCTATGTTGAATAGCAGTGGTAAAAGCAAGGATACTTGTTTTGAATTTTTTAATTTTTAAGATAAAATTTGCCACTAAATTTTGTTAAAGGATCATACATAATTGACTAATTTTATTGATCTTAATTAGTCTGTATAGAAGTTGATGAAATAATTTCTCTTGCAGCACAGAATGAACCAGCAGTGGAAGAGAAAATACTACAAACTGTTTGACTGCTGGTGAAGATGGTCTTTTATTTTTGTGACAGACAACTGTGGGATCTGTAATAGAAATGTAAGTATGGCATTGTGGTTTTTCCCAAGGATGTAGGAAATTAAATGGACTAATAAAATGCAATAAGCCAGGTATATGTCATATTTAGTTCTAATTATACAAAAGGAGCATTCTGTATTGACTTTTACAGATTTTATTGAGTTCATTTCTCATTAAATTATTGCTGATGTAGATATCCAGAAATCTCATCAGGAAAAATTTCTATAAAAGTGAATGAAACTGAAGACAAATTAATTTGCTTATAGAATGCTAAAAAATTTGGAAAGATCTCCAGGTCTTTTAGCTTCTACTTTTTCTTTACATAGTACAGTATAAAACCTTGGTGTGTGAGCATAATTCGTTCTGGAAACATGTTTGTAATCCAAAGCACTTGTATATCAAAGCGAATTTCCCGACAAGATATAATGGAAACTCAAGATGATTGGTTCCACAACCTAAAAATATTCATATAAAAATGATCACATACTGTAATATAATACAAAATAATAAAGAAAATACAAAATATAAAGAAAAGTAAATTAACCCAACTTTCGTGGCTGTTGTGAGGGAGATAAGAGAGAAGGATTATTGTATAGGAAGACTTTCACTGTCACTAATGGAATCACTGCTATCTATTTGCTCAGTGGAAACTTTTTTACAGGACAGTATTAATATACTCTTGTCATATACTGTATTTAATGTAACTGGCAATTGGGCAGCAGAGGAGAGGGTTTATATCTGCAGGCAGCCTGACCTACAATGAAGCAAAGCATTCCTAAGCTTACTTGTGTATGGAAAAGCAAAGGACTGCCCGTAGATGCTTTAAGTGACAAAAAAAATACACTAGTGCTAGTTGTGGGCACCTTCTAATGCTCTGAAAAGTCACTTATTTCTGCCAAACACTGCAGCCTGAGACCAAGCATGAGAGATGATCACCCACAATCCTGAAGCGAGAGAGTAAGAGAGAACTTTTGGCTCAGTTGTGATCCTCTGACATTTGGCGTCACTTGCTAATATTGCAAGACATTTGTTTATAAAGATGTATTAGAAATGTTTGCTCATCTTTTATATCTTTCTTTATCTCTTACTTAATCCTGTTCATGTTATGTGTATATATACGTATATATTTTTTAATATTGTAGGTCAAATATTGTAGGTGCTGGCCATCAAGGAACTAGACTATGGTCTAGTAAGTGAGACACATTTATAATTATTAATTAAACAGTGGGGAAAATGCCATATTGAGGTAACAATGAAATGCTTGTGGAACTCAGTGGATTTAGTCCACCTGAAGGGCTCAGAGCGAGCAAAAGAACTTTTGTCTTGCTCTTAAAAACTAAATAGAGAGGCACCTGGGTGTTTCAGTCGGTTAAACATCCAACTTCTGCTCAGGACATGATCTTGCGGTTCGTGGGTTCGAGCCCCACATTGGGTCCTGTGCTGGCAGCTCAGAACTTGGAGCCTGTTTTCGATTCTGTGTCTCCCTCTCTCTCTGCCCCTCCCCTGCTCATGTTCTGTCTCTGTCTCAAAAATAAATTATAAAAAATGTTTAAAAAATAAATAAATAGAATTTTAACAAACTGAGAAAATTAGGAAGTATTTTTCAAGCCAAGGAAATGAGGGAGAGGCACAGTTGCCCAAATATCAGGACATCTTAGGAGAGTCAGGAAGCAATCCTATGTAGCAAAGTGGGGTGGGGAGAAAGAAGCTTCAAAGTTAGTAATAGGAGTGACTGTTTATTTAGTACCTACTGTATTGCTAGGCACTTAGCAATACCCAGTGCTGGGTATTTTATTTGGATTATTGAATTTAATCATTGTGAAAAATGGTAGTAGCTCATTTATTGGTGAAGACACAGAATTAGAGAGATGAAGTCCTTTACCATAGCCCAGTGTTTTCCAAATTTCTCTGAGACTTATCTCCTGGAGTCCTTGTTAAACACACAAATTTTTGGACTTTAACTCAGATATACACAAACTCACCAGCTAATTCTTACTTTTGTGGAAAAGTTTGGGAAATGCTCTTCTAGATTAGTGTAGTGAGAATAGATGATGGAGCCAGGATTTTAACTAAGTCTGTTTTACTCTAAAGGCTATGTCAGTGTACTTGAAAGCCAGTGCTTAGGAATTTGTATTCGATTATGTAGGCAGTAGACAATTATTGAAGATTGGAGAGAAGACTAATTTGACATGATTGAGAAAAGATGAGGAGAAAGGACTGAAGTCAGAGAGGCCACTTGAGAGGTTAGTATTTTGTACAAAAGCGTGTCCAACAGGCCAGAATTAGGGTTACAAGCTTTGGGAATGAAAGGGACACATTTTTTTAAGTATATAATTTTAGTTAATACACAGTGCACTGTTGGTTTCAGGAAGAGATTGATCACTTACATACAACACCCAGTGCTCATCACAACAAGGGCCCTCCTTAATACCCATCACCCATATAGTTCATCTCCTACTTACCTACCTCAGTTTGTTCTCTATCGTTAAGAGTCTCTTGTGGTTTGTTTCCCTCTCTCCTCTCTCCCCCAACTTTCCCATATGTTCATATGTTTTGTTTACTTAAATTCCACACAGGAGTGAAATCATATGGCATGTCTTTCTCTGATTGACTTACGTTGCTTAGCATAATACATTCTAGCTCCAACCATGTCATTGCAAATGGCAAGATGTCATTCTTTTTGATGGCTGAGTAATATTTTGTTGTATGTATATGTACAACACACCTTCCTTATCTTTTCATCACTTGATGGACATAGTGATGGCTTTTAGTAGTTTAGCTACTGATGATAATGCTGCTATGCTACTATAAACATTGTAGGGCATGTAACCCTTCAAATATGTATTTTTGTATACTTTGTGTAAACCCCTAATAGTGCGGTTGCTGGAGTGTAGGACAGTTCTATTTTTAGTTTTTGAGAAGCCTCCATACTGTTCTCCAGAGTGGTTGCACCAGTTTGCATTTGAACAGGACACATTCTAAAGAAGTTTCAGTCATGGAGAAGAGAAGTGGCCAAGCAATAAGGGAGCATTAAGGATGGCTCTTAAGTTTTGTCCAAGATAAAAAGATGCAGGTATAGGTGAGCAGATAACTTTAGTTTTAGCCATGTTTGATATGAGGTCCTTGGAGAAGATTGAAGTAGATTTTTTTTAATACAAATTGGAAATATAATTGGAATGGTTCTGGATATTAGATTTCGAGGATCATGGTGGTATATATATATGTAATTTTGAAATATTAAGTAGATGGTTTAGACACAATGTAGTGGGAAAATGGAGCCATCCACCTAGATTCTGGTACTTAAAGGCATCTAGAGAAGATAGAATAACAATGAAACAGAAAGGAGTATTGGGAGAGACTACCATCATGGAAATGAATAGTCTATAAAGTCTTAGAAAAATAGTTGGTCATATCATTCCATGCAGTGGAATCAAACACATTGAAACTAGAAGAGACCATTAAACTAAGCATGTAGTTGATTTTGAAGTTTAAGGATAGAAAATATTAACCAAAACTTTGAGGGAATTGGGATGGTACTAACAGCAGAAGTTGAGGAGTTAACTTTGAACACAACTAATCATACCTCATCCTGAGCCAAGAAGAATGATGATAAGGTAGAGTGAAGATAAAAATAAACTGAAAGGATTCACTCTTACCTAATTTCTTTTTTTTCTTTTTTAATGCTTTTATTTCTGAGAGAGAGAGAGCGAGACACAGAATCCAAAACAGTCTCCATGCTCTGAGGTGGCTGTCAGCACAGAGCCCAGTGCAGCGCTTGAACCCATGAACTGTGAGATCATGACCTGAGCCGAAGTCGGACGCCTAACCGACTGAGCCACTCAAGCACCCCCCTAATTTCTTAATAAAGGAATCTAGGTCATTTCTTAAGAGATTGGAGAAAGTTGTTTAAGAGTCTTTGGGGGAGTAGGGGAAAGAAATTTGTCTTGACTGAGTAAAAAGTAGTTGATAGGAGGCTTGATAGTCTTTGGGAAATCAAAATAACTAATTGTGTGTTGTGCTCACAACTTTTGCACCATACATTTCACTATAAAAGTAGAAATATATCGTGAGTTTAATAGTTAACTTTTTTTTAAGTCCTCTCCTTGCTTAACCCTTGTGTTTTGCAAATGTCTCCCTTGTGGCTTTTGTGGTAGTGGTGTCTTTTTATTCTCCATCTCTCTCTCTGACCATTTCTTAACATCTTTTGTAGATTCTTTTTCCTCACTTGTAAATATTGGAATACTCCAACTTTCTGTGGTTGGCCCTTCTGTCTGCTTTTCCTACAGGTTTTATTTGGGTGTTTATTCATTTCATGTCTCCAAGAATATGTACTTTTTTTCCCTGAGTGGTGATGAGTATTTGCCCATTTCTCCATTTTTTGGTTGTTTTGAGAGAAAGCCTGCATGTGCATGAGCAGGGGATAAGCAGAAGGAGAGAGAATCTTACAGACCCGAGCCCGACACTGGACTTGTTCCCATAAACCATGAAATCATAACCTGAGCCAAAATCAAGAATTGGATGCTCAACAGACTGAGCCATCCAGACACCCCTATTTTCTCTTTCTTAATTGGAGCTTTAAATAAATAATGGAAATTTTTAAAAATTTCAAGAATTTCACCGACAACTGGGGCGCCTGGGTAGCTTAGTTAAGTGTCTGGCTTTGGCTCAGGTTATGATCTCACAGTTTGTGAGTTCAAGCCCCACATTGGGCTCTGTGCTGACGGCTCAGAGCCTGGATCCTGCTTAGGATTCTTAGTCTCCCTCTATCTCTATCCCTACTCCACTCATTCTGTCTTTCTTTCTCTCTCTCTCTGCCTCTCTCAAAAATAAACATTAAAAAATTTTGAAAAAGAATTTCACTGACAACTAATTTTTTTAACCTAAATTGAAAGGGAATAAGAATATACATATTAATTGTTCTCCCATTCTATAGCTAATTTTAATTCTTTTTGTTACCAAAAAATTATACTGATATTTAAATGTAGCAATAGGACCTGATGAATTAAAGAAGAGGCTTTCAAATATGGCTTTACATTTTCATTTAATGTATTTACCATAATTTGGGTTGAACATGAATTATCCCCATTTTACTAATGAGAAAGCTGAAGACCCAGAAGCATGGTATGAGTGTGTGATTTTTTAAAAAACCTATTATAGTTACATTAGGTGCAGCTTATATTTGGCAGAATTGAAACTAATGTATGTAGACTCTTAACCAAAATGTAAAGTTACCTGGAGCAGATAAAAGTATTCTCATTCTTTTGCCAAATGTAAATTGAAATATGTGGTACCCTGTCTCTCACTACTTTGGGAAGTACTAAGATATTTTGTATTTAAGAAACACATGAGTTGTGGAGAGCCTAATAAAGAACAGCCAGTTCTTTTTAGGGGAAATGGGTGAGGAGCATTAATTGACCAGTTAAGCAGGTGCTTTCACTTAAAACTTAGATTCTTCAGTTACAAGGTCTTTGAAGGTGAGAGTTTATCTCAAAATACTTTGAAGCTTCTATAAGTGCCTAATACATATGAAAAGTTCATATTTGGTAGAATTTACCATAGGTTGGGAAAAAGTTGTACTTAATAGTTTATGTAAACTAGAGTTTCTGGTAAAGGAGTTGATTGGAAATGCAATTAAAGGTTGAAAAAAAGTTTGGAAATCAAATATTTCATAGTGATCATTTTTTTCCATTACGTTTGTATGTTGCGTCCTTTTCTATTTAAGTACAGTCCTTTCAACAACTTGCTATCATTTTGAACCTTGCCTATTGAGGAACCAAGGATGCAGAAAAAGAATGGATTGTTGGACAGATAGGCTGTGATAAAAGTCTAAGAGCATTGTTTTTTCAGGTTTTGATGAGCATAAACATTTTTACTGACTACCCCTTTTGCAACTGCTGTGCCCATTTTTGAATGCTTGATCTCGGAAAAAAACAGATCCTTAATGGTGATTAAATTTGAAATATTCCTTGTTTAAAACACAATCAAATGGTAGAGAGAGATTGTCACTCATTTTAAGCAGCAGTTAATTAATAGTTGCCAATCTCTGAGATCTTTTATCTCTATTTCTCTTTTTACGTATTAGTGGTCTACTCCCTCTGTCATTTTCTCCCCTCTTTGAAATATCTGGTTTCCTCGTACTATGGGGTAAAATCAAATCAGAAGTTTCCTTAGCAGAGCACAAAAAGATTTTCATGTTTGGCTTCTGATTACTTTTACAGCTTCATCTCTTACTCTTCGATGGTTAGACTCAGTACTATGCACATGTCTCTGCCTTTAATCTCTTCTACTCCTCTGCACTCCAAACTTTCTAGACTATGTCCATCTTCTTATCTGTCTCTCATTACCTTTAATATGTATCTAACACTTTACTGCAAGAATTAGGCCATATTGTGATTACTGCTTGCTTGCATGAATGTTTCCTTATTTAACAAAGTAGGTGTGTTTCTTTAGATCCATCAATATTCAGCATTACATATGGGCTATAATAGTTTTTAAATAGATGTTCATCTGAATAAAGCAGAAATTAACAAATCTTATGTCATTATTTAAGCCCAATACATCCAGTCTGACAAATCTTGTCCCTTTTTTTTCCATCTTCTGCTTCAGGGTAACAATATTCGTGTCATTTTCTCAAATCTTGGCTTTACATGTTTGTAACGTTTATGGAGCTTTAGTGAATGAAGCTTTAGTGAACACTTACTAAAGTGTTTTGTGAGGTGTTTTTGTTTTTTTAAGCTATTCTTATCTAATTTTTATAAACTGATTTGTAGGTTATGAAATTTAGACTACAGGGTTAACTGAGTGCTGAAGAGTACAAAATAAGGGAGAGAGAGACTTTGGTTTTTAGAGTTCTTATGTAGGATTGGTTTCATTGTATAACAGCTGCCTTAATTCAAGTTACCCTTTTTCCTTGGCCATCTGCAATTTTTCATTATAGTTTTCAGTATGCTGCTTCAGCACTGATTTTTAAGTTCACTAACAGAATTTTTATACATTCCCAAGGTATATACAAGTAAATGCTTTAAAAAAAGTTTATCAATTCCAATGGTTTAATTTAATATTATTTAAAGTAAAATAAAACTCAAAAACATGTTTTATAATGTTTAAAATAAAACATATTCATTTTCTTAGCTAATAGTTGAGTGTTCTCTATCTGCCAGGTCTTTTATGAGAACACAGAGATGAACCAAAAGTGACTTGCTTCCTGCCTTTAAAAAGCTTACCTACTTACGGGGGAAGGGTGACATTAACAAAATAATCACACACATAAACGTAACATTGCAATTCTGGTAAGTGCTAGGAATGAGAAATACGTGGCAGTAAGAAGTTAAAAAAATAGGATGATTTGACCTAGTCATGGAGGGTTTCTCAAGAGGGGTATAAGATGGGTAGTAATTTGTCCATGGGGGATATGGGAGGCAGGAAATGAAGAAACGTTCATATAAAGAAAAATACTTTTATTGGAGGGAGTAGCCTGATCAGGGAGAAGTTTAATAGATGAGGCTGGTGGGGTGGTGGGGTCAGGACCATTGCACATAGATCCTGGTCTTTATCCTAAAAATCAGCTTTTTAAGCAAAAGAGGTAAGCCTGGACCAATTAAAAGGCATATTCAATAATTCAGTAAAGTGTTTACCTGATGGTTAGGGAAGGGTAGAAATGGATAGTAGATGGATTCGGGAGAGTAGGATGTTTTGGATGAGAAGAGTTGGATAAGGGTAGTTTCAGTGATGGATTTCTGGCCTAACAAAGCAGGTGAATAATGGTGTCATCAGGAGTGGGGAGCTTTTAGGGAGTAAATAAGGAAGAAACAGATTATGTGTTCAGGTTTTTTTTTTGCCCTCAAAACATCCAGGAAGAATTCTAAAATAGACAATTAGAAATCTAGATCTAGGGCTGAAAGTAGAGACCTGGACTGTGATACCAATTTCTGAGTCATTTGTTTATAAGTAGCAGTTGAAGCCATGGGTGTAGATGAGATCATCTTTAAAGAGTAAGCAAGAAGAAAATAACGGTTTAGAAAAAGGCAACAAGGAAAGGCCATCACAAGAAGAATGTTTCATGGAAGAGGAATGAAATAACTGGTTTAACCAGTGTTTTTAAAATATACAGGAGTAGAGAAGTTGTAGGATTTCAGGTTTAATCTTAATTTCATATGGTCTACTTGTCAGGTACCAAAAGTATAACCTATGGCAGCATTTCCAAAATTATCAGTAATATTGTAAAGGACTACAAAATTGTCACATTCTGTAATTGTAATCTAAATTACTTTTAGCCATTTTCTGTGTCTGTTTTCTACACTGATTGGAAAAGTCAGTCTAGAATGGAATGTACATTTTTAAGTTTTTGCATTTACTTATATCTCATAAGTTTTGTGATTGAATAGAAATGGTATATTTATTTAAAATCTATACTTCAGTTGTATTTTTTTTTAATTTTTGGCTTAACATTTATTTGTGTGCCTCATGCCTCCCCCAGAGTAAAAATTAATCTAATAAAATCAAAAAGATTTTTCTACACAGATTTTTTTTCTTTCAGTTTTGTTCCTTATTGTCTAGTACGTAGTACACATATACAATAGTTGCTTAATAAGTGTTTTTCTGAGCTGAATTACAATAGGAAGAGTTGAAACACAATTTTAATATTACATGTATTTTCTCTCATTTTCTTAGGATGGCTGGCTGTGGTGAGATTGATCACTCAATAAACATGCTTCCTACGAACAGGAAAGCAAATGAATCCTGTTCTAATACTGCACCTTCTCTAACTGTCCCTGAATGTGCCATTTGCCTGCAAACATGTGTTCATCCAGTCAGTCTGCCTTGTAAGCATGTTTTCTGCTATCTGTGCGTAAAGGGAGCTTCATGGCTTGGAAAGCGATGTGCCCTCTGTCGACAAGAAATTCCCGAAGATTTCCTTGACAAGCCAACCTTATTGTCACCAGAAGAACTCAAGGCGGCAAGCAGAGGAAACGGTGAATATGCATGGTATTACGAAGGAAGAAATGGGTGGTGGCAATATGATGAGCGCACTAGTAGAGAGTTGGAAGATGCATTTTCCAAAGGTAAAAAGAGCACTGAAATGTTAATTGCTGGGTTTCTGTATGTTGCTGATCTTGAAAATATGGTTCAATACAGGAGAAATGAACATGGACGTCGCAGGAAGATTAAGCGGGATATAATAGATATACCAAAGAAGGGAGTAGCCGGACTTAGGCTGGACTGTGACACTAATACTGTAAACCTAGCAAGAGAGAGCTCTGCAGATGGAGCGGACAGTATATCAGCACAGAGTGGAGCTTCTGTTCAGCCTCTAGTGTCTTCTGTAAGGCCCCTAACATCAGTAGATGGTCAGTTAACAAGCCCTACAACTCCATCCCCTGATGCAAGCACTTCTCTGGAAGACTCTTTTGCTCATTTACAACTCAGTGGAGACGGCATAGCTGAAAGGAGTCATAGGGGGGAAGGAGAAGAAGATCATGAATCACCATCTTCAGGCAGGGTACCAGCACCAGACACCTCCATTGAAGAAACCGAATCAGATGCCAGTAGCGATAGTGAGGATGTATCTGCGCTTGTTGCACAACACTCCTTGACCCAACAGAGACTTTTGGTTCCTAATGCAAATCAGACAGTATCTGATCGATCAGGAACTGATCTATCAGTAGCAGGGGGTGGAACAGTGAGTGCTGGTGTCAGATCTAGAAGGCCCGATGGACAGTGCACAGTAACTGAAGTTTAAACAAAAACATCTTCAGCTCCATGCTCAAGGTTAAGATGGTTATCTGTAAATTTCTGCCCACATAACATTATACGCATCCCTAGTAGTGTATTTTGGGAGTTGGGGTGGGAAGGGGTATGGGGAGGACAGACCTGTAATAAAAATGTCTAACATGTCTCTGTTGAGGAATTTATTTAATATAAGGAACTCGGGCGTTAATAGTTGAGAGTTGTTTAGTAATAACCCAGTTTTCTTGAGGTCTGTTTATTTTATAGTTTTTTAAAATTTCTTCAGTTCTTTGGCCAGTGTGTGTGTATTATCTGTGCATTAACAGTCCTCATCTTACTCTTGCACTGTGTCTTATTTTCCTGCATGGATTGACGTAAAACCATTACTAAAATTTGGCACCTATGAGATGTCTGTTTATCAGTATGAACGGGAAGCGTAATAATGAGAATAGAAGTGAATTTGGGATTTTAAAATAGATGAATAACAACTATGAAATAGTAAAGTTACTGAAATGGAAATGTAAAGAAAACAGTTAATAACTTATGTTTCAGAATCTTGTCTGTAACATACTTCATGGTGTTTCCCATAGGCTTTGCTGTCTAGTCCTTGTAGTTTGAGGTTTCTCTTGATCTGCATTTTTCTTTTTGATTACAGAATTTATAATTTAATAAATACTAGAGTTTATCAAAAATAATTTGTCTGTTGTTTGAGTCTGGAAAGAGGATGGAAACATTTTGACATTTGTGGCCTAAGGTTAATAAACAGGTGATGGTTTGAAGTGGTGGTTATTCAGCTTAGTCATCTGCTCAGAGAAGTTTAATTTATTCATAAGGAATATTCAGAAAAGTTTGATTTATTCATAAGGAATATTTAAACAGAATCTACAAGCAATTACATGGAACAAGTATGTATGGGAATAAACCAAAAGCCCAAGAACTTAAATTTCTTACATGACTGGTAGTAGAGACCATACATGTTTTGGATTTTCCTTGCCAGCCTTCATTAGTGGCCTGACACTAATAGATTAAATGAGAGGCTTATTTGTAAACAGCATTAGTAGACACAAATTCACTTCACACAAAAAGCAGAACCTGTGGCAAGACAGCAAGTCCTGGGTTAACTTGGTAATCCAGAATTGGGTTCTGAAAGGGAGTGTGAGTTTGTCTTAATATATTTTAACTCAAAACAGTAGGATCATGTTGAAGCCTATGCAAGTTATTTTTAATATTTTTTCAAGTGTGAATTGAATGTTACAATAGCAAATAAAAAGTGTCACTACTTTGAAACTATCTTTTATCTCGTGATAGGTTAGAACTGGGACTTCATTCTTTGACTTCTATGTTTTTTAAAGCCTATGTCACTGAGATCATAAAAGTGAGTTGTGCTTTTTTATCAAATGTACTTTCAGAATACAGCTAGTTCAAGGAAAGGTTAGCTACTTTTCAGAAAAAACTAGAAATCTGATATAAAATGCAAATGTATGTTACATAATGCATGAATCCTTTTGATGTCAGGAAATGTGATGCAAAGTTAAATTTTACTACCGTGTAAACTAAACAGTAGTACTTACTACTAGTTCAGAAATCCCATGGCATACAAATGAATGGCCAGTTTTGTAGAGTCAGTAGACTTTCCACATGATAGTTACAGTTGTTTAGTAGATTATTTAAAATAGAAAACTAATTACTAAACTATCAAAGAAGGCTCCAAACTTTATAGGGTAGTAAGATGCATTTTTATTTAAAAGAAGAACTTTTTTTAAGTTTATTTATTTTGAGAGAGTGAGAAAGAATCCAAGCAGGCTATGTGTGGACAGCCCCTGATGTGGGGCTCAATCTCAAGAACTATGAGATCATGACCTGAGCTGAAATCAAGAGTCGGATGCTCAACCACCAGGCACCCCTCCAGTTCTTTCTAAACATTATTTTATTTTTTTAAGTAATGTCTACACCCAACGTGGGGCTCAAACTCAACAATTCCAAGATCAACAGTAGCATGCTTCACTAACTGAGTCACCCAAGTACCTCTCCCCAATTCTTTACCTATTACCACTGCTTAAAGCAGAAGAAAATGATACCCCTTGTTAGCCTGTTCCCTGATCCCTCTTCCACTTTTGTTCTTTAGTGCATATTTCATTAAGTTATTTTTGTAAATTATCTCCAGGTAAGACAGAACAGAGACCATGAAAAATAACCCAGGAATAGGTTCTGTGGAGAGGTTTTTCCTTTTAAAAACTGGTCTTTTGTTACAAACTAAAACTATGGTAATTGATCATTTTAAGCCAAAAGTGTTGTATATTTTAGGCAAATATTCTAGATTACTTGATAATTACCCAAATATGCTGAAAACTAGGTCAGTGAGTTCAAATATTCAAAAAATTATTAAATGCTAAGTGCAGCCTGGTATTCCTATTTAGTAATTTAATTCTACAAATATTTATTGGAGTTCTTCTTATAGTACATCATATTCTTAAAAATCATTTATTAAATTTTCCTCTCCTAGCAAGAGCCTCTTTATTTGCAGTTCCACCCCAAACTGTCCCTAAGAGATCTCTTTCATTCTGTAATGCCTCCTCGAAACAAAGCTCTTTGCCTGAAGAAACAGATTTTTTCAAAGCTCTAATTACTTCTGGTGGCCCTTTGATAAACTGCTTTAGCCACTCTTGTGCCTCTTCTAGACATTCAGTTTCACCTGAAGACTGCAAGACCTCATCAACCATTCCTATGTTTAAAGCTTTTTTTGGATCCAGTTTGAGGGCCCCACTTAACACTTTGAGAGCCTGTCTACTGCCGATTATTTCAACTAGGCGGGTACTACCGCCCCAGCTTGGTATTATACCCATCTCCTTGTGGACAAATCTGATCTCACTCACTGGTGTCATTAATCTGCAAAAGAGAAAAGAAAAAACTTCATTGTAACTCAGTATATGTAACTAAGTATATGTAATTGTAACTAAGTATATGTGCTTTAGTCATAAAGTAGTATTCCTTACCTGATCTGAAATGTCCATGGTTCTTTATAGGTAGGTCTGTTACATTAAAACCAAAGTTCAAACTATCTAAGTATACACACAATTCAATTTACTATATAGTACTGAATATTTCCCTTTGAAAACAGTATCAGCATTTTCTTTGTGCTTATCCTTTACTGGGCAAAATAAGAATTTAGTTTTTATTTTGTTTCTAAAATCCCAGATTATCTTTTTAAAGTGAATAGTGGCCTAATGAAAAAACCTGGATTAAGTGGAAATATAGGAGTAGGAAATGTTAGGGTCATGCCGTGGGGGGGTTGGGGGGGGTGCAGAGTAAAGTTAAGGTCAGTAGTTGTCAGGAAGAAGTTGGTTCTTAATCCAGCATCTATACAGCCTTTGAGCAGGTATTTACTAACCACCACCTATGTCAGGTTGTCTAGGTGTGGGACTACAACAATGACCAAAAGAAAACTCTGTGCTGAGTTTACACTCCTGTTAGGAGAGAAAGATACTGAACAATATAGAACCAGTGGTGATAAGTGCTATAAAGAAAAATAAAATGGGGCAAAGGACTAGACAATGAGGATATGTATGGTGGAGGTTTTAACTAATGTTAACTAGTCCTCAGAACAAGCATAGAGGTACAGTAATATCCCCATTTTACAGAGGGAAACTGAAGCCCCAGACAGAGATTGAATAAATAGCTCACTCAAGGCCATGCCACTGTAACAACCAAAATTTAAACACAGGAAGGTTAGCTTACTATGTGTGCTCCTAACCTCAGTACACAGAAAAGCGAGTCTAGGATGGAAACGGATGCAATTAAGTTGACAGTAGCTTGGGTTAGACTAAGAAAGAGTAGTGATTTCCTATAGCAGAGATGCATTCTCCCAAATGGCGTTTTTATGAATTGGGTGACTAAGAAACAAAGTGGAACAAGAAAGGGAAGTGTTAACACAAACAAATTAGTGGACACAGCAAAAGGCCTCATATTTCCCAGTTAAGTATGTGTACATTAGCAGAATGTACAAAGCTATAGTATATAGGAAATGGTGTTAATGTGAGTTTTAGTTTGCAACTTGAATGAGCTTTCACTCTTCAAGCCTCTAATTTGGGACAAAGGTCATGTCTGAATTTTAAATTTTTAAGAAAAATCATTGCTTTCAAACTACTGCCTCCGTGAAAGAAGACCTTACGTTAGTTCTGCTTCCCCAAGTGTAAATGCTCGGCTGCAGGTGTTCTGGTTCCAAGAGCACCAAGAACAACAGACTCTTAGTCTTTGACTCTTTCATCAGGAAAAATATTCCAGTAAATTCTCACAAAAGCCTATTTATTAACCCACTGGGAAAGAGAACTTTCTCTTCACAGCTGTGAATTCCTACAAGGGAAAATCTGCCTCAATTATGAACAATTGCTTTTGGAGGCAAATAGCCATGAAAATAGTAGTTTTCAATGAATTTAAATGGGAAGGAAGAAGGAACAAACCGCCTAAGAATCTGAATCTAACCCCAAAACTGTGAGAGGAGTACTTGCCTTGTTGTAATAAACAGAAAACCATGTCAAAAATGAAGAAAGTGAAACAAATAATGTCTTACAGTCTTAGAGATAGGAATACTGTTAATACTGAACACAACTCCATAAAACTTTTCACAGCATAAATTGAGTATGTCATGGTTCTAAATTATATCCTAGAATTGACACAGATAGATGTTGACTCAGAATTGTGCTTACACAATACAGAGAAGGATTATGTTGGAAATAAATTCATTTTGATTCAACTGAACTTACAAAAGTTGGTTAAAGCCTAAGATGTTGGAAAAATGTAGATGAGCTTATGACAACAAAAGTTATTATGTATGTAAGCCTGCTTATATTTGGAATTCTCTGCTTCTAAAGAAGAATCTCTTTATACCATGTACTTTTTTCTTTTCCATATTTTTCTTTTTCCTTTTTGAATCATATTTTACAACTCTTAATAAATCTTGAGGTAATCTTTGTAAAAACTACCTGTTGTGATCAAACTCTGACATCCATTTTTAAAAAATTTTAATGGTTATTTTTTGAGGAGAGAGAGAGAGAGCTGGGGAGGGGTGGGGGGAGGGGGACACAGAATCCAAAAACAGGCTCCAGCCTCTGAGCTGTCAGCACAGAGCCCAACCTGGGACCCAAACTCACAAACATGAGATAATGACCTGAGCCAAAGTCGAACACTAACCACTAAGCCACCCAGTAGCCCTGACATCCATTCTTTATATATGCCTGGGATGTGTTTGTTTACTGATATACATTTAAAGTTTATTTATTCAGAGAAAGAGCACAAGAGCCCATGCAAGCAGAGGAGGGGCAGAGAAAGGGAGAGAGAGCATTCCAATCAGGCTCTAATAGCACAGAGCTCAAGGTATGGCTCCAATTCATGAGCTGTGAGATCATGACCAGAGCAAAGATCAGAGTTGTATGCCTAACCAACTGAGCCACTCAGGTGCCCTAACATTTAATATATATTAGTAAATATTACCAAGAAACTTTATTAATGACAAAAGAACACAAGATAATTTACTCTAACAGAGAAATACAGAACATTTAGATGATAACCTTTCACAAAACCATTAATCCAAAAAATTAACATTTAAATACAAAATTTTAAATGGTGATAACCATAACCCACAAAGAAAATGTCCAATCAACAAGATATATCCAAAAATAGAAACAGCTTCCTGATCAATCTTACATGGCTATACACGAATTCCTATAGAATTTAGATGCAGTTATACTACCTGTTCTGTAATTTACTGCAGGGGATAATCTACATGGAAAGCTGTAAGAACTAAATCTTAAAATTCTGATGATTTACAGCAGACTCAATTTATACAATGATATTGAACGCCTTTATTTTGACAATTAAAAGTATCTTCTATTAGTATAATTATTATTGGCAATGTTTAAAATCTCCCGTGACACCTTAGTAGAGAGGAGATGAGGAAATTAATCTAATGTGGATACACACCTCTTTACTGTTCGGATGCAACAGTAAACTACCCATAATGAGAAAAACTAACACCCATGACAGGTGTTTTAAAGTCAATGTTGATACCTGGAAGGACTCGTTCAGTGTGCTAGAACTTTCTAATAAGTTACCTATAAGTTCCAGCCTTTGAGCAAATGTATTCAAGAAAAACAATTTTAAAACAATTAACAGGGGCGCCTGGGTGGCTCAGTCAATGAAGCGTCCGACTTTGGCTCAGGTCATGATCTCTTGGTTCTTGAGTTCAAGCCCCACATCATGCTCTATGCTGACATCTCAGAGCCTGGAGCCTGCCTCCAATTCTGTGTCTCCCTCTCTCTCTCTTAAAAATAAATAAACATTAAAAAAACCCACACATTTAAAAATAAAACAACAAATTTTACTTAAAAAGGAAGTTTTTGGGTAAAATTTATAAAACATTTTAAGAACTTTATTTCTAAACAACAGTACTTTTAGTGAACTATGCAATAAAGAATTGAGAAACAAGTAATTGTGTTTGGAGACAGTAAGGCCTTGATGTGAAGCACACAGACTTGAACCAGAGTGCAGGCTCTCCCACTAAACTGGGTGCACAACTACACCCTATAAAATACAGCACAAAAAAAGACATGCAGTATAAAGAGGATGAGTAAGATTAAATTATTTAAAATCCCTGGGCTTCAGTATGCTTGCTTAAAAGACAGATATAATAATAGTACTTATGCCATAAAATTATTATGAATATTAAATAAGTTAATATATGAAAGGTGTTTAGAATATATATGCCACAATTTGTTTTAAAAAACCTTAGAGGAGAGATTGTGTTTGTGTTTTTTTTAAGTTTATCCATTTTCTGAGAGTGTATACAAGCAGGGGAGGGGCGGAGAGAGAGGAGGAGAGAAAGGCTTGATACCACAAATCACAAGATCATGACGTGAGCCAAAATCAAGAGTCAAAAGCTCAATCGACTGAACTACCCAGACACCCTGAATTTGTTTAAAAAAAAAAAAAAAAAGTGTGAAATCTGCTTCAGTCACATGCATAGTAGAGAACAGTATTATTTATACTTTTATTTGGAATATAAAAGTTGTATATATTTTGTAGCCTCACAGTGCCTGACATATATTAAACTCTATGTGTACTGGCTTTTATTAAGTTGGTTGCATTGATAGGTCACTACAAATGATAGCAGTGTTTCTGCCAGACAAATAGTATAAAGTTGTTTCCTGGATGAAAATGACTTAACCCCTAAAGTCCCAAAAGTAAAAAAAACTATACTTATACCGTGAAGCCCAGCAAATGATGGTATACTATCCTTTCTCATATCTGTTAACAAGACTACAAAATATATACAATTATTTTATTTTTTCAAGTAATCTCCACACCCAATATGGTGCTCAAACTTACAACCCCGAGATCAACAGTCACACACTCCACTGACTGAGCCAGCCAGGCACCCCTATATACAATTTATTTCCAGACAGTGAGAAATAATACTGTATCTTACTATAGATAAGGCTGAAGCAAATGATTCCAAGTTGATTTTTTTAAAAAAATAGACATATATATCTAGGATTAACTTAAAGAATACTGTGTAATCTAAGTAAAAGCATAAATATTTCAAAATTTTAAAGCATTCATGCTACAAATGAATACGATGTCAGATAGTTAAACTTTGGAATTACCAATGTAAATAAACTTTTGTCTAGGCTAGAAACTGCTAGTCCTTTTAGAGTGCATATTAAGAGCCAAAGACAACAAAGCAATTTGTGGTGATATGAGGAATTGCAGCATGTAAACAGTACATAATTAGCAACAGCACCTCTGATCACAAACAATACTTTAAAGTCACGCCTTGAACATAAGCCCTTATTTGTTTGCACATGTACTTATTTTCCTGGCACCTTCTCCCTTCTCCTTTCTACCTGACATCACATCTCCTGACATATTATGAAAAAGAGAAGGCAAGAACCCAGAGATTCTTCCCTACCCTCAGGTGATTGGCCTCATGAGGCTCCGCTTATTTTATGCAGAGACAGCCTATGTAAGAAAGTATACGGGTGAATGAGTGCATTTTTGTATTCATGGGTGTGTTTGGGATGATGGTAGAGTGAGGGAGGAGCAGACAGGAAAAATGTTTTGGGATATCAACTGTGATTTTAACATTCAGTCAGTAATCCTGGCCTGGTCAGAGGTGAATTTTCTTGTTATTACAGGATCTAAAGTAAGAATTCCCACATAAACAAGTCAACATAGATAATGTGACTGCTTCCTGAGGTGGACATCTCCTATTCAGGGAAAAGGCATTCCACATCAAAAATGAAATTCACTTTTTAATTATTCTGAGATCTGGGATATGTGTGTGTGTCTGTCTATACGTGCATACACATTTGTCTCTGTGCAAGTGGGTGTATGTTATATATAGATATTTTGCATTTTATTTAAGAAAAGGGCTACTACCTACCTAGCTTCCTTGGGACAAGCATGCTTACAGCTCCCATTTTTTGTAATACACCTTGAACTAATGGGTAGCAGCTAGTCATGCTAATACTTTGGGCTAAAGGTTATTTACATTCATGAAAACAATGTTAAAGAATGGAAACAAATTAGGCAAGCTCTAAATTGCATAGTTGAGAATTTTATTTTATTAGGGAGATGTAGGAATAAAAATGTGTTTTTCATCCTGTATAAACAACTAAATCCTAGATCTTCCAAAGAAAAATGGGAAAAGAAAATGCAGACAATTCACACACACACACACACACACACACACACACACACACACCAATGAACGTGAAAATTTATGCATTACCAAAAAACTTAAAAACTGCAAATTCAAATTCAAATTTAATTTTTCATTATCAAAATTAGAAAAGCTGTTTTACAAGATTATATTCATGGGGCACCTGGGTGGCTCAGTCAGATAAATGTCTGACTCTTGATTTCGGCTCAGGTCACGATCTCCCAGTTCATGGAATCAAGCCCTGCATCGTGCTCTGTGCTGACAGCATGGAGCCTGCTTACGATTCTCTCTCTCCTTCTCTCTTTGCCCCTCCGCTGCTCACTCTCTCTCAAAATAAATAAATAAACTTTAAAAAAAGTTTTAAATGAAAACTTAAAGATTATACTCCTATAAGACAGGATCCTCTCAAAGAGACACACATACACCACTGGTATTAATATAAACTGGTAGCATCTTTCCTGAAGGATAACTTGGCACTATGCACTATGAAAGTTAGAACATCTTCATATCTCTAAGTACTTGAATTACTTGCAGGATTTATTCTAAGAAAATCATCTGAAATGTGGGAAAGCATTATGTGTAAGGTAGTTATCATAGCATTAATCATAATGGAGAAAGGTTGGAAACAACCAAAGGAGGAATTTTAGTATATCCACATTGATGGAATATTTTGTACTTATTAAATTCATGTTTTCAAGTATATTTAATGATATGGGAACACTACCATTTTATAAACTATATACCATGTGATCCTAATTTTTTTAAATAGAAAATTATGTCTATTTTAAAAAGACATGAAGAAATCACACCACAACACTAATGCTAGTTATCTTTAGATGGTAACAACTTTACTTTTTTACTCTACACATTATATTTTAATCTGGAACCTTGTTATTCAATGTGTGGTGTGTGGGCCAGCAACATCACCACCATCTCAGGCTTAACCTCAGATCTATGAAATCAGAACTGCATAGTTTTTAGTAAAATCCCCATGTGATTCATATTTACTAGAATGAGCACATATCATTTTATAATCAGAAAACATTTTTAAAATATCATCACCTGTATTATTTACTATTGATGCTATAACACAAATTCAGTGGTTTAAACAACGCTCATTATCTCAATTCTATAGGTCAGAAGTCTGGGTAACCATGGCTCAACGAGGATCCACTGCTTAGGCTGACAAGGCTGAATCAACGTGTGGGAAAGACTGCTTTCCTTTCTGGGGTTTCTAGGGACTAATACACTCCCAAACTTTGTCAGACTGTTGGCCAAATTAAGTTCCATGCAATTTTAGAACTGAGGCCCCTATTTCTGTGCTGGCTTTCAGTGGGGGGTTGTTATTTTCTAAACACCACCTGCATTTCCTTAGTTTCAGGTCCCCTTTCTCCATCTTCAAAGACTTTTCATGCCTCTAATCTCTCTGACTTCCCATTCTGCCTCATGTCTTTATTTTTTAAAAGTTCATGTGATTAGATTGGGTCCACCCAGATAATCCAGAATAATCTCCTTGTTTTAGAGTCCAGAACCTTAATTACAGCAACAAGTTCCCTTTTGTCAAATGTTAATATATGAACAACATGGGTGTTAGGGGTGCTGATCTCACGCAGTCAAAACTCCATGTATAACTTTTGACTCCCTCAAAACTTAACTCCTAATAGCCCACTGTTGACCAAAATCCTTACCAATACCATAAACAGTCAATTAACACGTATTTTATATATGTATTATATATTTTTACAATAAAGTAAGCTAGAGAAAAGAAAATATTAAGAAAACCAAAAGGAAGAGTCCATACATTTAACAGTACTGTGACAAATCCAGGTATAAGTGGACCCATGTGATACAAACCCATGTTGTTTAAGGGTCAACTTGTAACAAATCTTAGGGGGGGGCGCTGCTATTCTGTCTACCTTATCACCTCAACGCATAATGGAAGTACTTAAGCCTGACTTTCCATTCATTCCACTGTACTATTCATTTTCCAGCCCTAACACATTTTTCTTACAGCGCTACAACAGGTAGCTCCCACCACCACCATCACCCACTTCTCACCTTTCACCTTCTAGATAACTTTTCCCTAACTATCCAAGGATTTTTTTGTTGTTGTTGTTCCATTGTTTTACTCGTTAGTAAGTAAAAACTCTATGGGGAAAACAATCTCCATTAGGAAGAAATAATGGGGGGCCCCTAGGTAGCTAAGTTGATTAAGCTTCCAACTTTGGCTCAGGTCATGATCTTGCGGTTTGGGAGCTTGAGCCCCACGTGGGGCTCTGTTCTGATTGCTCAGAGCCTAGAGCCTGCTTCGGATTCTGTTTCTCCACTCCTGGCCCCGCCTCTCCCCCAATCGTACTCTGTCTCTCAAAAATAAACGTTAAAATTTTTTTTTAAAAGGGAAGAAATAATGAGGATTTGCTGGAACTATAGCGTTATTACTTTTAGGTGAATGTTAAAAGCATTCTAACACCTGTTGAGGAATCCAGATTTCATAAGTGAAGACACTATACCAACATAGTTCCAGAACCCCAAACAAGATTTTCTTCCTCCAAAATTAACTGAGTGAAAACAGAATATAAAGGCATGATTGGTTCTCTGCTGTCACTTTAAAGAACAACATGGTACAGAAATAAGGGGAAAAAAGGTATATATCATAGTGGAATTAATGTATTCTGTTAAGAACTTTTTCTAATTACAAAATATTTCAAATACACAGAAAATAACATACTCATGCACCCACCACTCAGATTTTACAGATGTTCACATTTTGCCACACTTATTTCTGAACTCTATTCTCATCCCTTTGCCTTCTCTTCCTGACTTCTTTCTGTCCCCAGTGGCAGCTAATATCCTGAAACTGGTGAGAATCATTCCCTGCACAATTTAACTTTTCTTTTTAATTTGAGAAAGAGAGAAAGCATGCATGTGAGGGAGAGGTGCTGAGAAAGTGGGAGAGAGAGAGAATCCCAATGTGGGCATGAACCCACAAACCATGAGATCATGACCTGAGCTGAAACCAAGAGTGGGCACTTAACCAACTGAGCCACCCAGGTGCCCCATGATTTAAATTTTAATAAATATTCTATATATTAATCAAATGGTAAACTTTTGCATGAAGTAATAATATTTCAGCATTATGTCTAGTATCTCAAAATACAGTGTACCCTTACTAACCAACACTGGTTTGAAATTGGTCAATATTACTTTGGCAGGTAATTTCTATACTGGGAAGGAATTCATCAGACTATATCATAGTGTGATAACATGAACCATTAAGATAATTCAATTAACTCTGTCTATTCTGATTTATCCCTTCCAATCTTTAGGACTGTTTCCTATTTTTAGCTATTATGAATGGTACTGCTATGAACATTCTAGTAGGTGTCTGTACACATTTCTACTGCATTTATACAACAGTTTTATATTGCAGTTTTGTAGGTTTAAAGTCCAACAAAAGACTCACTCGTTTAAAATCAAGATTTCAGTAGGACTACATTCCTCTCTAGAGACTCTAGAGGAGAAGTCCATTTCATTTCCTTGCCTTTTCTAGCTTCTAGGGCCTGATCACAATTCTTGGCTCATGGCCATACTCCTCCATCTTCAAAGCTTGTGTTATGGGTTAAATCCTTCTCACAGTGCATCAACTCTGATCTTGCTTCTGTCGGTATACCTCCTTTTCTGACTCTGAACTTTTCAGCTTCCCTATAGCATTTTTAGGAACTTTGTGGTTGTACTGGGCCCACTCTCCCAAAATAATCCCCCTATTTTAAAGTCAGTGGAGTAGCAACCTTACATCCATAATCCATCTGCAACTTAACTCCCCTTTGCTATACAAGGTTCCAAGGGTTAGGATATAAACATTTAGGGAAGGCCATAATTCAATCAACCACATACAGAAACAGAATTACTGTGCCATAGGGTATGTGACATTCAACTTTAATAGATACTGGGCATTTTCCATTCTACCAACTTACACTCCCATCAGTATTTCTGAGAGTTGCAATTGATATAGACCATCTTTTTTATTTTAGCTTTTCTTGTGGGACTATAGTAAAAAGGAATGGTTTTAATTCATAGTTCTTTAATGACTAATGGAGTTCATTGCTTTTTAACCTATTTTTTTGGCCAGTGGCCAGATATCCTCTGAGAAGTCAGTTCAAGTTTTCTGCCCATTTATTTTAACTGGGTTATCTTTTTTTTTTTAATGTTTATTTATATGGGGGGAGGGGTGTCAGAGAGAGACAGAAACAGAATCAGAAGCACAGAGCCAGACACAGGGCTCAAAACTCATGAGCTGTGAGATCATGACTGAGCTGAAACCAGACACTTAACCAACTGAGCAACCCAGGTGCCCCAGGTTTTCTGTCTTAATGCTTTGAAGGAGTTCTTTATATATTCTAGCTATGTCTTTTTTAAGATACAAATATTGAGATAATCTTCTCTTACTCTGAAAGTTCATTTTCATCCTTTTAGATATGTTTTTGATAGAAGTTATGTTTTTGATTATTAACTTTAATAGTCTAGTTTATCAATCTTTGTCTTTATGGTGATTACTGTGTCCTGTTTTAGAAATCTTCAACTACTTCAAGACCACAAAGATATTCTCCTGTTTTCTTTCAAACAGCTTCACTGTTTTACCTTTCACTTTTCTACCTGCAATTCATTTTGAATTGATTTTACACATATATATACACTCACTAAAGGGACCATTATTTCCTAATGCACTAAAGGTGTCACATTCGTTTCAATTAAATAACCATATATTTTGGATCTGTTTCTGAACCCTACTAGTCAATTTTTCTACCCTTGTATGTACAAGTAGCAGACTGTTTAAATTACTTTAGTTTTATAATAGGTGTGCTCTCTGGTAGTTTAAACCTTCCAACTTTGTTCTTCATGACTACCTTAGTTCTTCTTGGTACTCTGCATTTCCATATGCATTTTAGAGGCTGTTGATTCACACACACACACACACACACACGCACACACAATTTGCTGGAATTTTTATTGGAACTACATTGATTACGTGGATTATGCTGGAGGAGAAGTGAATCTTTACAACATTGAGTCTTACTCCATGAACATGGTATATTTCTGTTTTACCATTTATTTAGGTCTTCTTTAATTTCTCTCAGTAATGTTTTCTAGCTCTTGATGTAGAAGTCTGACATACAGTTTGTCTGAATTGTTCCTAGGCGTTAGGCTTTTTTTTCCCCTAATGCTACTATGAATGGTATTATTTTTTAAATTTTGTTGTTTATTTGTTTGCTACTTGGCATATAGAAATGCTTTGATTTTTATCGACCTTGTAGCCAACAAACTTACTAAACTGACTTACTAATTCTAATAGATTAGCTATATATTCATTTGGATCACAATGATGTCATATGTGAATAAGATTTTATTTCTTGTAATCCAATCCTTACAACTTCTTTAATCTTGCCTTACTGAACTGTCTCACATATGTAGTATAATGATGACCAGAAGTGGTGACAGTACTCTCCTTGTTTCTGATATCAGAGGGAAAGCTTTCAATATTTTTATCATTATTAGATGTTTGCTGTAGGATTTTTGTAAATGTCCTTTATTAGACTAAGAAAGTTCCTGCCTAGGGTGCTAAGAGTTTCTACCATGAATAGATGTTGAAATTTGTGAAATGCTTTTTCTGCATCTGTCAGGTTGGTCAGGTTGTAATGATCTGTCTCCCCCCACTTTTTATTGTTATCATGGTATATTATACTAATTGGTTTTCTAATATTAAACTAACCTTGCATTTTGGGAATAAGCCCCTTGTAGTCATGACGCATTACCATTTACATCATTTGATTAAATTTGTTAAGATTTTGTTAAGGATTTTTACATTTATGTTTATGAGATTGATCCATAATTTGCTTTCTTATAATGTCACTTCTAGCTTTGGGAATAAATATTATACTCATTAAAAGAGCTGGGAAATATAACTTCTTTTTCTATTCAGTGAAAGAATGTATGTAAGACTGATGTTATTTCCTAAATGTTTGGAAAACTTTACGATAAATCTGATAAATTTTAAAAACTAAAATGTCAGGAGTTGGTCTGGAAGATATACGGCTGCCAACTGATTCCTAATCTCTCCACACATCCTCCCCCAAATTACAAAATTAGCAAGGAGTGAAAGAAAACCACACCAACAGGATTACTCAGAGACAGAGAATACTACACCCTTGAAATTACCAAGTACAGAAATAAACACCAAATTTTAAAAAATGATTTCCTGCTGCTATTGAAAGCCAATGGGCAAAAAGTGATAAAGAGGAGGCTTAAGAAATCCATGTAAAACAGGAGAGGGACATGGAAGACTTTGAGGAAGTATAGTCAAAATCAACCCTAGAATGAGAAAATCTAACACTATGTTCTAAAATATTGAGTACAACTTGGGGATTTGCTGGTTCACAGGACTGGCTATAGAAAAGGAACCTGAAAGTGAGAAAGGCTAAAATTGATAGTTTGAATAAGCACAGCTTCCAAAGAAGATCCAGATAAGTAGAGGAGTGGTGATATCCTCAGAGAAATAAAAGAAAAAAATTAGAGGGAAAAATTAAGATTCTGTAAAAACAAGAGATACAAGTCATGCCAACTCCTCTCCCATTTCCACTGTAACACTAATGCATCCATTCAAAAACTAAACTGTGAAAAGCTGGCACTCTCAAATTAGGAATCCTAGCCACAGAGTATTCAGAAATAGAAAATATCAACCTAATTCTATAAAAAGCTACTGTAAGAATAAAGCAGAACATATAAATCCAAACATTTCACCTGATGAAAAGCACCTCTCTCCCCAAGAAAATACATAAAGTAGAAGAAAAAGAGTCACTCCAAACTGAATTCAGTATCTTCAAATAGCACAATTCCACGAAAAAATGAAAATTTTGAATCAGAAATTTAAAAAACATAATAGAAATGGACCCACACACATACCAAAAAAAAAAAGCAAAGGGGCTGAGAGATAAAATGAATGAAAGTGGACTGAACTCAAAAAAGACATTTAAAAAAGACAATAGGATTGAATAAAAATTTAATATAGGACATTGAAGAAAAGCAGGAAAACAACCAAGAGAATGAAACTGATTTTTTTTAAAAAAGGAAGTCAGAGAAATAGGCAAAGAAGATGCAATATACGAATAAGTGGAATTCAAACAACAAATATTTACCCATTGAAAGGGTTCATTCAATACCTGGGGAAACTGACTCTAAAGAATCAATTCTGAGACTTATCCTAATAAGGTACTAGGCTTCACAGACAGAAAACACAGGGCCTCCAGGCAAAAAACAAAAATAAAAAACATATAAATAGGGCAAAAAAATTATAATGCCACTGCACTCATCAAAAGCAAAAAAGTACCAAACCCAGATGGTTTCACAGGGAGATTTTAACAAATCTTTACAAACCATGTAGTTCTGATGCCATGTACATTGTTTTTGAGATAGGAAATGAAGGAAACACCCCAATTTTTTATGGAAGTAAAACATTGATACCTAAATCTGATATATATATCACAAAAAATAAAATTTGGCCAATACTATTTAGATATATTATAGTAGGCAGTCTCCATGATGATCTCTAATGATCACTGCCCCCTGGTGTTTACACCCTTGTGTATGTAATCTCTACTTGCTGTGGACTGGACCTAGTGACTCTCATCTAATAACAAAACAGTAAAAGACCTGGGATGGTCCTTTCCAAGATTAGGTTACAAAGATTGTGGGTTTTATTTTGTCTATTCTCTTTCTCTAGGAACCCTCAGCTTGGGGGAAGCAAACTTCCCCCTGGTACATGGCAAGTCCAGGCAAGCCCAAGAAACTGATATCCCCAGCTAATAGTCAATGAGGACCTGAGGCCCACCAATAGCGACTTGAGTGAGCTTCAAATCAATCTTCCCTCAGTTGATTCTTGGCTGTCTTGATTATAGCCGCATGAGAGACCCTGAGCCAGAGGCACCCAGCCATACCATACATATTCCTGATCCCTGGAAATAATAAATGTCTATGTGTTAAGCTGTAAGGTTTAAGGTGATTAATTACTCAACAATAGATAACTAATACAAATATCAAAGCAAAAATCCTAAATATTATCAAATACATTTGAACACCATATGAAGAAAATCATACACTCTGACTAAAAGGGGTTTATACTTTAATTGGTTAGAAATCAACTACTATAATTAATCATATTAATAGGTCTAAGAAGAACAACCATTTATCTTCATAGATATGAAAAAGTCCATGAATGAAATTCAGTACCTCAGAACTCTTGAAAAATTAGAAATGGAAGGAAAATTCCTCAGCATGAATCTAGATACATATGTAAACCTCAATCATAAAGCTAGCATCTTTAAAACACTAGAGGTATGTCCACAAAGGCCATGAACAAAGCAAGGATTGGCAAATCTCTCACTACTGTTTATATTGTACTATAGGTATTAACTGTAACAGTAAGAATAAAACCCTATCAGAGAAATAATAATTGGGACAAAGCAAAGCTATCTCTATAGTACAATTAGAAAATTAAAGAATCAATGATAAAACCAACTCAAACAACAGAAAAATTCAGGAAAATTCAAGCAACAGCATATAATATTAGCACAAAAATAACCTTTATCCAATAAACAAATAAGAAAAGTTAGATGACATAAATGAAGAGAAAACTCAGTCTGCGAAGGCAACAAGGGCAAAATACTTTGAAATACACTTACAATTAATTATTTTTAAAAGTCTATTAATAAAATTATGAAATTCCCCTGAGAGACATAAAAATGGACTTAAACATTAAGACATCTCCTGTTCTTAGTGTGTGTCTCAACATTATCAAGATGTCAGTTCTCCCTAAATTAATTTATAAGTATAATGTTAGTCAAATAAAAATATCAACACCTGTTTTTATTCTGGAGGTAGACAAATTGATATGAAATCTCCTATAGAAAAAATAAACATTTAAGAAAAGCTAGGAAAATAATGAAAAACAAAGCTATGGGCAGGGACCAGCCCTATCAGATATTAAAACATATTAAAAATAATTAAACATATTTAAAAATATATTTAATTTAAAAATTTATAAAAATAGCACATGAATCCTGGTACATGAATAGGCAAACAGACCAATGGAACAAATGTATCAACAGATGCAACGTCAAGTAGAAATCTAGTATATGATAATGTCTAGTATGTAGTATAAGATAAATGTAGTATATGATAATATATGATATGACAGTGATATCTACAGAAGAAGGCCTTGTTAAAGAAATAGTATTGAGACAAATGGATAGCTATTTGGAAAAAATAGAAAATAAACTAAGAAATGGATCAGATAAACTAAGAAATGGATCAGATATATAAATATAAAACACAAAACTATACAAGTACTAGAAGAAAACATGAGTGAATTCCTCTATAGCCTTAACATACAGAAAGGCTTTTTAAAAAGTACTCAAGGGGCGCCTGGGTGGCTTAGTCGGTTAAGCGTCCGACTTTCGCTTAGGTCATGATCTCGCAGTTCGTGGGTTCGAGCCCCACGTCGGGATCTGTGCTGACTGCCAGCTCAGAGCCTGGAGCCTATTTCAGAGCCTGTGTCTCCCTCTCTCTCTGACCCTCCCCTGCTCACTGTGTCTCTCTCTCTTCTAGAAATAAATAAAAATATTTTTTTAAAAAAGTACTCAAATCGAAATGGAAAAAAAAAAACAATGGATAAACACGATGACAATAAATGCTTACATAGTAAAAACAAACAATAAAACATAAGCAAAGTCAAATGACACAATGACAACTTGGACAAATATATAAAATTATATATCATCAAAAATAACAAATATCCCTCATATTTAAAGAACTTAGGAGTGCCTGGGTGGCTCAACTGGTTAAGTGGCTTGGCTTGGTCTTGGCTCAGGTGACAATCTCACAGTTTGTGAGTTCGAGCCCCAAGCTGGGCTCTGCACTGATGGTGTAGAGCCTGCTCAGGATTGTCTTTCCCTTTCTCTGTCCCTCCTCAGCTTGCTCTCTCTCAAAAATAAATAAATAAACTTTAAAAAAATAATAAAGAACTAATAAAATTAAGGGGGGGGGAAGTCAAATATCCTGTAGAGAAATAAGAAAAACATTAATAATTCACAAAAAAGATATAAAAAATGGTCCTTAACCATATGAAATTATGACCAACTTAAAGACAAATACACATTACAACTATGCTGAAATACTATCCTCGCCCATTAGACTAGCAAAAATTCAAAAACTTAACAGCAGCCTTTGTTGACAAAGCTAAGTCAAACAGACTACAGAAAATGTAAGGATGGTCTAGTCTCTGTGGAAGTGAATTTGGCAATATCTAATAAACTAAACATTCATTTAACCTTTTATTCAACAGTACTTCTAGAATTTATACTTAAGATATACCATTAGTAACACCAAAAAACTACACACGGTTATTCATTACAACACAGTATATATTAAAAATACAAAATTCAACCAACAAGGATAGGAAGAAAAAAACTCACTTGAAACTGAAAATAAAAACTAAATGAACTAATAGTTCAAATGAGTAACATAACCATATGGAAGAAGGAAAAACATCAGGGAACTAATTTAAGTAGCTTTTGAACACAGTGCAATGCTTTATTTATCCATAGTCTAGGGGAACAAACAAACAAACACAAACAGGCAAATCTTGAACTCTTTTTGGTAGTTTCAGTTTTCATAGTGGTATAGACGCAACAATTCTAAAACTACCTCATATAAGATCAAGTAAATGAATAAATATGGTGATGTTACTGGGTACCAGGAGACCAGTGGTGCAGGAGATACAATATGGAAGGGAAGAAGAACAAACTTTATGAGAATAGACTGCATTGGGATATATCAAGGATAAACTCATGGTCTCTAATAAATAAATGGGTTAATTAATTAACGTATGTCCTAGCTTTGTTTGCTAAAAGAGTCCAGAAACAAAGATGACAGCAGCAGTGAGAATACCAGGCATCCAGATCTTGGTTTTTAAAAATACTATTCCCTATTTTAAAGAATCAGTGCTGGGGTGCCCAGGTGGCTCAGTCAGTTAAGTGACTGACTCTTGATTTCGGCTCAGGTCCATGAGATCAAGCCCCACATCAGGCTCCACGTTGATAGTGTAGAGCCTGCTTAGGATTCTCTCTCCTCCCTCTGTCCTCCCACCTCTCAAAATAAATAAATGAACACCTTTTAAAATGTTTTTTAAAAGTCATTTTCTCTAAGAATGTTTCATATGAAAATTATGACTCAGCTGAGTGCAATTTAATATAAGGGTCTACATATGCCAAGTACACCTGAATGTTTCCAAACTATTCTGAAATATTAATTCGTTATAAGTACCATCAATGGGTGCCTACAGGGTTTAGGAACAGAGGGCAGGATAATGCTAGAATGCTGCATGAGCTCATTTCTTTAGAATATTCACATTCAGTGTATCTCTCGTCTTTTGAAATATTTTCCATGGGTAATAAGAGCAGCAGGGATGAAAATCTTAGCCGAGTGAATTCCAGGCAATTCTCCAAGGTAAGAAAGTTAAACAAGCTAAAAAGGGCCAACATATAACCCTAAGGAAGGAACTTATCTTTTAACAGAATTCTATGAAAGCTTTTGGTGTTCTTTTGAAACACGAAGACATTTTTAGAATAATAATTAAAGCAATTTGTCATAAAGGATAACCGACAAGGGACTGATAAAGCTGGGAGGAAAATCAGCTAGCGTCACTTATACTGACTGATCACTTCCTTGTAACTGTGGCTAGTAAGGTAGTTCAGTATTGCATATTGGAGAGAGGTTAGCTTATAACCTTGAAGAACTTTTGTTCTTCGTGTGTAGGTTAAAAAGGGCTGAACAGCTGATGACAGTGCTTTTCAAACTTCTATTGGGAAGTTTCTACCATTTGTTTTTTAACTTCTCATCAATTGTGAATCAACAATTTTGTAAAATGTAGTAAAACTATATTACTAGAAAAATGAAACAAAATCCCAAGACATTCAAGTTTCTTGAAATGCAGTGTCTAGTATATATGGGTGCTAAACATATGTTTAATGAATGACTCAACTGAATGCAATTTAAGATGAGAGCCTGTATATACAAAGTAGTTGGTCCACAAATGAACATGTCTTCATTGGCAAGGTGGATAGAGCTGGTATATTACTGGATAAGACCCCAGAACACAGGATACTTCCTTCATTTACAGGACAGCAAACAAGCCAAACTAGCAGTACTAAAGTACTAAGTAGTCTCTGATTATTTTCCCTGTGATTTTGCATTTTGTCCTAAATCCAGATCAGGAATGACTCTGAAAGATAAAGTAAAAGTCTAACAAATGCTTAAAGATAAACACCAGGCTCTACATGAAAGGGTGCACAATTTCCAGAGGATATCTCTGGAAATATAAAGTTTAATTTGTACTTACTTTTATGTAAAGGACTTTTAAGTATAATAATGCATATTCACATATAGCTTAAAATTCCTTAAACATATTAAATTATATATTTAAACATATACCTTTAAATATATTACATATATAATTATATATTTGAATTATGTACCACATAAATACTTATATTTCAGGACAAAGTGAGTAAAGTACTTAATTCTTTCACACACAGAACATTTTAAATTAATCTCACGTGTTTTTTTATAAAGCCAAAGACCACTTCTTCGCACAGAATCAAATGTAGTATCCTAATGCAATCAGCACTGATGACAGCAGAGGGCACTGTCATACAAAATGGCCATTTGTCACTGTACAGAAGATTCCTCCCCAATTAAGTGCTAGTATTCAAAGAGGCTAAGATCTTTATAAATTGTCTTATATACCAGAAATATTTTAATATATATTTATGTGAACACAAAGTAATATATTTCAACTGATAAATTGGAACCTTTGTCATAAATTATAAAAAAGAAAAATTAAATAATTATATACTTCACATAAATTAACTTACTGACTCTTTCCTAATACAATTTCTATTATCATATGATACAGTTTATACTAAGTTCAAAAAGAAAATAAAACAGAACATATCAGCTACAGAAGAGTTGACTTCCTTAGTAAACAAGGAAGGTATGAAGTAATTTCATAAAAGAAGAAAATAATTACTATAAAACTTAGAGTAACAGTTTCCCCTACATGGAAAGGAGCGAGCTATAACCTAGAAGGGGCTTGTAGGAGACTTCAGGAGTACTGACAATGTTCTCCTTCTTTTTTTTTTTTTTTTTAAATGTTTTATTTATTTCTAGGAGAGAGACAGAGAGAGAAAGACAGCGTGAGCAGGGGAGGGTCAGAGAGAGAGGGAGTCACAGACTGAAACAGACTCCAGGCTCTGAGCTGGCAGTCAGCACAGAGCCCGACGCGGGGCTCGAACCCACGAACTGCGGGATCATGACCCAAGGGAAAGTCGGACGCTTAACCGACTAAGCCACCCAGGCGCCCCGACAACGTTCTCCTTCTTGATCTAATCATGGTTACATAGTTTTCCATTTTGGAACAGGTCATTAATCTCAATATTATGTTTTATATACACAAAATCAAAATATGTGAAGGCCTTCCCAAAATTACATCAATAGTCAGAGGAAATATACAAAAAAAGTAATGATAAAATGAATAGTATACCTATAGAAATACTTCAAAAACAGGGGTTCTAAATTAAGGGTCCATGGATGAGATTTTATGCAAAATTTCTCCAAGACAGGGTTCCTGGCTTTCATTACGTTCTCAAAATCTAGAACAATATGCGTTGTGGAAATATCATCTGGGTATGAATACAGGTCCAGCTATTTTATACGCAATTAAGTTCCAAAACTATTCAAATGACACAGAATAAAATATATCTAATATAGGAGAATTTCTGATTAAGGAAACCATTTTCTTTATTAATGAAGTTAAAAATTCAAATATGCTTAAATGCATAATAATTTGTGAAGTTATAACACGTGGAAGCAAAATGTATGACAACAGCATGAGGACAGGAGAAGGAAATAGGAGTATATTAGTGTTCTTGTATTTTATGTAAAGTAGCAAAATATTATTTGAAGGTGGGCTATAGAAAGTTCAAAATGCATTATATTAATTTTAAACCAATGAGCAAAAAAAATCAATATATGTATGCACATGTATTTGTGTGCATATATAAAAAAATAGAGAAAGTATGTTTCAGTATTTTAGAAATACATATATTCCTATATATGCCAGACACTACAATTCAAGAAATCTTTATGTCTTGGTTTGCTGTTTCATTTTTCTAATAATATATTTTTACCACATATATATATTTATATAGGTATATATTTTTATATAGGCATACCTCATTTTATTGTGCTTTAACTGTACTTTGCAGATATCGTGACATTTACAAATTGTAGCTTTATAGCAAACCTGCCATCCAGCAAGCCTATCAACTCTTTTTCCAACAGCTTTGCTGACTTTACATCTCTGTGTTGCATTTTGGTAATTCTTGAAGTATTTCATCTTTTTCGTCATTTTTGTATTTGTTATGGTGGTCTGTGATCAGTGATTTGTGTTGCTATCGTAATTATCCTGGGGTGCCAGGAACCATGCCTATATAAGACTGCAAACTAAGTGATAACTATTGTGTGATCTGACTTCTCTACCTACTGGTCATTCCCCTATCTCTCTCCCTCTCCTTGGACCTCCCTATTCCCTCTGAGACAATAGCTAATTAATAATCCTGCAATGGCCTCTAAGTGTACAAGTGAAAGAAACGGTACTATGTCTCTCACTTTAAATCAAAAGTTAGAAATGATTAAGCTTACTGACAAAGGCATGTCAAAAGCTGAGATAAGATGAAAGCCTTTTACACGAGTTAGGCAAGTTATGAATGCAAAGGAAAAGTTCTGCAAGGAAATTAAAAGTGCTGCTCACTGAAAACAAAACGATAAGAAAGCAAAACAGCTTCATTGTTGATATAGAGGAAGGGTTTTTAATTTTTAATTTTATTTGAGAGAGAGTCAGCCCAAGCAGGGGAGAGGGGCAGAAGGTAAGAGAGAGGGAAAGAGGGAGAAAGGCAGGCAGAGAGAGAGAGAGAGAGAGAGAGAGAGAGAATCTTATGCAGGCTCCACACTCAGCACAGAGCCCAACACAGGGCTCAATCATGAGCTCAATGCTCAACCAACTGAGCCACCCAGACACCCCAATATAGATAAAGCTTTAGTTATCAGGATAAAGATCAGACCAAACACACCGTTTCCTTAATCCAAACCCTAACCCAGAGCAAGACCCTAATTCTCTTCTATGAGGGTTGACAGAGGGGAGAAAGCTGCAGAGTAAAAGTCTGAAACTAGCAGCAATTGGTTCATGAGGTTTGAGGAAAAGGCATCTCCATAGCATGAAAGTGTAAGATGAAGCATCAAGAGCTGATGTAGAAACTGAAGCAAGTTAGAAGACCTAGCTAAGATACTTAATGAAGGTGGCTACATTAAAGCAATTTTCAAGGTAGAAGATTGGAAGAAGATGCCATATAGAACTTTCAAACCTAGAGAGCTTCAGAACTTCAAAGTTTCAAAGGACAGGCTGACTCACTTGTTAGGCGCTAATGTAGGTGATGACTTTAAGTTGAAGCCACTGCTCATTTACCATTCCACAAATTTGTTTCCACAAAACAATAAACAGACGGAGCAAACACCAAGATGACAGATTTAAACCCAATTATATTAATAACAATGAATATAAATGGTGTAAGCTTTCCAATTAAAAGACAGAAATTGTCAGACTGCATAAAAAAACAACACTCAAATATATATTGTCTACTAACTACAATTACCTTTAAAAAATACAGCATAGGTTAAAATAAAAGGAAGGTGGGAATGGGAGGAGGTGTCTGGGTAGCTCAGTCAGTTAAGCGTCTAACTTCTGCTCAGGTCATGATCTTGGAGTCGGTGAGTCTGAGCCCTGTGTTGGGCTCTGTGCTGACAGCTCAGAGCCTAGAACCTGCTTCAGATTCTGTTTCCTTCTCTCTCTACCCCACCCCCATTTGTGCGTGCACTCTCTCTTAAAAATAAACATAAATAAAATAAAAAAATAAAATACAGGAAAGCCCAGATGGCTCAATTGGTTAAGTGTTAGACTCCTGGTTTCAGCCCAGGTCATGATCTCATGGTTCATGGCTTCGAGCCCCACACTGGTAGTGCAAAGCCTGCTTAAGATTCTGCCTCCCTCTCTCTCTGCCTCTCCCCTGCTTGCTCTCTCTCTCTCTCTCTTCCTCAAAATAAATAAACATTTAAAAATAAATGAATAAATAAAGTGAAAGGAAAGAAAAAGATATACCACAGAAATGTTAATCGTAAGAAAGCTGGATGACTATATTTATATCAAACAAAATAGATTCCTGATTAGATCGTGGACTTGAAAAAATACATTCGTATGACAACTGAAAAACTTTGAATGAGGTCTGTAGATTAATTAAAAGTTTTGTAACAATATCAATTTCCTGGTTTAATAATTGTACTCCAGTTAACATCTGGAGAAACTGAGTGAAAGATATTTAAGAATTATCTGTGTAAATTTTGCAAGTTTTATATAGTCTGTAATTATTACAAATTGAGAAGTTAAAAATATTTAAAAAAATAAAATCTCTGTCCTTTGAAAGACACTAATAACAAAGTAAAAAGGCTGGGAGAATATTCACAATACTTATATTCGAGGAAATACGCTGATCTTATATATAACCTAATCAATATCATGTGTACACCAATGTGTACCTAGGTTAAGTTTATGCTAAACATCTACATATTCATTAAATCATTTATAAATATTTAGCAGAGACCATTTCTATTTTATAAAGAAACTGAGACTTAGATAAAATATTTATTTAAAGTCAAATACAGTTGAACAATGTGAGGGTTAGGAGCATTTACCCCCTTTTAGTCAAAACTCTGTCTAGAACTTTGACTCTACCAAAACTTAACTACCAATATCCTACTATTGACCAAAAGCCTTATCAATAACATAAACAGTCAACTGACATATACTTTGTATGCTATATGCATGATATCCTCTATTGTTACAATAAAGTGGGCCAGAGAATAGAAAACGTTATTAAGAAAACCATAAGAGAAAATACATTTTACAATACTGTTCTGTATTTATAGAAAAAAAAGCAGTGTATAAGTAGACCTGTGCAGTCAAACTCAGGTTATTCAAGGGTCAACTATAGATAAAAGTGACAAACTGGGATTGAACCTAAGTCTATCTGACTCCAGTGCTTGGGCTCTTTACTGTTTTGACATTTTATCTCCAGTTATGCTTTATATGCTATATATATAGCTTTCCATTATTTGTATAGATCAAAGAACACTATAATGGTTCTCCTTATAGCTGAGTTAGTAGGTCTTAGGAATGGTAACCGAGAACATAGTTGCAAGCACAAGTAAAGTATTAGACTCTACAGAACAGCATTCCTATAAAGTATAGCTATCCAATATTAAAAAGAATTCTGGGAACTGAGGGCTATTGGTCCCAAATAATTTTCTCTAATTTCATTCCCTAATCAGTCCAAAAGCTCCACAGTTACTACAAATCACCAAAAGGAGAACCTCCTTTTATTGGTAAAAGGACAATTACAGCAGTGTCACTTTCTCCATTCTGTTTTCTCTTTTTAGTTTTTTATTTTTCTCTGTACAATTCTTTTGACTCTTAAAGTTTCATACATTTCCTTGACTCCCTTCCCTAGGAATCTGCTAACATGGATTTCATTTCCTCAAAATCATTTTGTTAACTTTTTGAAATGTATAGTAATAAAGTAATGGTAGAATTGTTATTATACTAAATTGAGTAAAATTATCTACTTTAATAATTGACAAAAAGAAAATATTCACTAATTGACTATCTTGTTTAAGAATATATACAATATTTATATTTGAGCAAAATATTGATTATATTTGTGGAGGGAGTACAGCAATTTTCACCTTACCTGAAATCACATGCTGTAATAAATTCGGCTCCTCCACCCAATGCCCGACCCTCAATCAGTGCAATACTTATTAAAGGGAGTCTGTTTATTGGAGGAAAAAGGAAAAATGGATGTTAATATTTTTCACTTCAATATTAATTTATAAATGTTATTTTTACAAAACCTGAACTACAGTAGAAACAAATTATTGAGCTATGTTTAATAACACACCTCAAAGGATAGTGGAACTGTGAGCCTGTATATCATGAGGAATAAAACAGNACCCAAGCGAAAGTCGGACGCTTAACCGACTAAGCCACCCAGGCACCCCAAAACAGTCTAATTCTTAAAAAATAATTATTCATACTAAATGCTATATAAGTTCATCACACTACCTCCCTGAATATATTTTGAGATTTAACTATATTTTTATATATATTACATATATGTAATATAAATATAATTTATAAAGTATATGATATATACTATACATGATATATATACTTTATATTTTTTGTACATTATTATATTTTTTAACTATATATTGTGACTTTCTTCCAAATGAATTTTAAATGTAACATATAGCTCCCACAACTTCCCAGCAGCTGGCAGTCAGGAATAATTCAATGGGATCACATCTTACTGCATTTGAGTTTATGGCAAGTTTTACATGGCAAAATTGAGAGTATATCCAAAGGGAGAAAATATGGCAGAAAAGACTGAGCTCCAAAATTATATTATAAAGATTCTTATCAAAAGTCTTTTTATTACTCATTGAATGATCAATATCTAATCCTATGGAAACAAATGGGTCTGTGGTAAAAAGAAATCTCTTCACCTTTTCTGTTTGCAAAGAACCACTTCTGAGGAGTCTGTATTACAAGGTATATCTAAAATGCCTTGAAAGTATGGAATATGCTGTAGGTTGTAACCAAAATGCAAAGGTGTAGGCCTCAAGAAATGGGAAATTTATTAACACATTCTGCTTCCAAATAAAAAGGATTAAAAAAATTTTATGATTTCTCTAGGAAAAATTCAAATAATAGGGAAGGGAAGGTGAAGTGGAACAAAAACTAAGAAAAAAAGTATTTTAGAATAATATTTTGATTCCATTATTCTTTGTAGGCTCTTATATATGAAGAGCACCAAATACAGATTGATGCCCAACTAGTAAGTATGCTAAATGACATGAATTTCCTTAGTTTTTATAATTTTTAAATTATTTACATTTGGAATACAGAAGTAGAAAGCTAATTAGCCAAAATGTCATAGTTTGTAACCCCAAATGCACTGATAAGCCAAGAAGAATTTTCTCCTTTTTTTCTTCATCTAGATGAAAAGTAAATCCATTTTCCTCAGAAATCTGTAAAAGCCTTCACCAATCATAGGTATTTTTCTCTCACCTCTGGATATAGACCACTTTATAATACATTCTACTAATTTTGAATATGAGGCAACATTTATGTGTCATTTCCTGCACAGTGTCCTTATTCTCCTCTAATATCAGTGTTTAACTTTCCCATGGCAATGCCTACACGTAGCTAGTAATATAAGCTCTTCAGGAAAAGTGCTGTCTTAAATTCTTTTTATCTCTCCCTTCTCTTATCTTTTAAATGCCTGTGCATACTTCACCAACATTTAACTAAATGACTCTCTTTGATGGCACAAATAAATAGTTCATCACTAAAATGAACATAATTTGAAAATCAGGTATTTTTTAACTGGTGCAAACAGAACAAATAAGAGTTATTTTGTTTTTTTAAGAAATCATATCTTAAAAAGAAAGATACATTACCTCATAAATCTTGTTAAGGTGTTCTGCATGAACATACATAAAGCCATTCCATCCTTTAAATAAGAATAAGCATAAACACAAATGTATAATGTAAATGTATTATATAAGAAATATTTAAAAAAATTTTCAGGATTTAGAAAGCAACAAAGCCAAAAATATACCCAACTTTTTAAAATGAGGTTTTCATTTAACACTCTTTGATGTTGTCAGAAATGCAAATGATGTATTTGATTTTGTTGACCTTCTAGGACTCCTTGAGCTCTGCATGAGATATTAGCAAAGACTAGGGCATGAGTCATATTACACACCTCAGAAGAATGTGAAGGTCTACTAAGGGTAATTTGGGGGAAAGAAGTAGAAGATACTATAGGATACCTGTTATCCCAAATTCTGATCTCCTAAGAATATAAACATATAAAAAACAAATTTCTTAAATGTACAGTTGACCCTTGAACAACACAGGTTTGAATGGCATGGGTCCACTTACATGTGGATTTTTTATAGTCTAGTATTGTAAATATGCATTCTCTTCCTTATGATTTTTTCTCTTTTTATCCGAGAGAGAGAGAGAGAGAGAGAGAGAGCATGCCCAAGCGGGGTGAGGGGGAAAAGGCAGAGGGAAAGAGAGACAGAATCTGAAAGCAGAATCCACATTCAACTCAAGCAGGCTCCACACTCAGCACGGAGCCCAATCCCACAACCTTAGGATCATGACCTGAGCCAAAAAAAAGAGTCAGATGCTCAACCAATTGAGCCACCACCCAGGTGCCCCATTATAATTTTCCCAATAACACTTTTCTTCTGTAACTTACTTTATTGTAAGAATACAGTATATAATAAATATAACACAGAAAATATGTGTTCATCTACTGCTTATGTTATCAGTAAGACTTCCCACTCAACATTAAGATATTAGAAGTTAAGTTAGGGAGTCAAAAGTTATATGCAGATTTTCAACTGCACAGAGGTTGGTTGCCCTAACCTCTCAAAAGGCATCCCTCAAAAGTTTATAATAATCTTCTGTTTGCTAAATGGCTTTTCCTTATCCTTATCTTCCTGTCTCCGTAACACATAGTAGCTTGCTTTGACCAATTTCTGTATTTTGAAATCTTCTTTTAGTTCCTAGCAATATTTCCCACTCCTGATTCTCTTCCTATTTCTTTGATTTTTCCTTTTCAGTTTTCTTACTCATTTAGCTAATCCAGTAAATGCATGTACTCCCCAAAATCAAATCCATAATTCTCTTTCTGTTCTTTATCTACTATTTCTTCCTTGGAAGTCTCATTTATCCTGAATGCTTCAGCTAGTGTCTTCAGGTAGACTCCTAAAACCTCCTAGAAATTCCACATTCTGCCAAGACCTCAAATTCAGGATGGCAAAACAAATTGGGAATGAAAGAGTGGAGTTTGAATCCTCGTGGTACTGCTTATTAATAACATGAACTCAAGTAAGTCTTAGCTGTGAAGTGAGTTTCCTCATCCATAAGGAAGGAATGAAAAATTAAAAAAACCTGTTGTATTTAACTCAAAGGATGGTTGGAAAAATGACCTGGATACTCTGTAAAACATCACAAAAGTTTAAGTGAGGTCTAAGTTAAGAGAAAAAGATCTTCTAATCAATAAGGCTCAAATTTTTGTTATTTTCTTTGATTCTTCCATTTCACAGTTCACCCACAATTAGTTACCAAGCACATCCTTTGAAACATTTACAATATAAATCCTTTCTTTTTCTATTTGCACTGCTGCTACACTAGCTCAGACTTGTTATTCATACTTAAATTATTGTTAACAGTCTTGTTTCCTAACTAGTCTCTCTGTATTTAATTTATTTCTCCTCTATAATATACCTTGCCTCATCATCCTTTCTACAGAATAATGATTTAGATCACCAATAGAATAAAGTCTAAATTCCTTGGGAAGAACTGACCTCACCTGACTCCAAAATATTTTTACTAAATTTACTGAGTACCATACCCCTCCATCCAAGCATCCTAATTTCAGCCATAACAAACTATCTGCCATTCTTTTAACATAAGTCTTTACTCACATCATTCCCACTATTTGGAATAGCCTCTCCTTGTCTCTACCTATTTCAAGTAATGCCCAGATCAACTAATTTTTCCATCAAGATATTCTAAATCCCACAGAAACAGTTTTCTCATTTGTGTTTCTGTGGTATTTTTACTTTTGTGACTTAACTGTAGTATAGATTGGCTTGTATTCATTGCAATTTGGACCCATTATTAGACACAATTAGGTATACAAGACAGAAGCTAGGGAACACAAGTGGAATCCACATGGTCCCAGTTCCTAGTCCTCAAAAATTTTATAAGAGATAGAGAAATGCAACATGCATCAAAGTACATTATATTACACAAAGTATTTTAAGAAATGTTTGAACTGAGAACAGTGCCAAGTAAGAAGCAATTCATTTCAACTGGGTTAGGGTAATTGGGATGGATTTATACAGGAGAAAGGGAGATGGCATTTGCTACGCCTACATAGTAAGTCTTTAGAGGTTGACAATATGCCTTCTTTAGGGGCACCTATGTGGCTTGGTTGGTTCCAAGCATCCATCTCTTCATACTGGCCCGGGTCATGATCTCACAGTTCGTGAGTTTGTGTCCTGCGTCAGGCTCTGCACTGACAGCATAGAGCCTGCTTTGGATTCTCTCTTTCCTTTTCTCTCTCCTCCTCTCCTGCCTGCACACGCATGCCCTCTCTTTCTCTCTCCTCTCTCTCTCAAAATAAACTTTAAAAATAAAAATGTTTTCTTTATCCTCAGAAGCTAATACAATGTTTTGGGTATAATACTCTATTTGCTTTTGAAGTTAACTAAATCAGATGAATTTTGGGTGGAGAACTATGTTAATTTATAAAACATGCAGTCAATGAAAGGTAAAAACCAACATAAATTAAATATAAATTTCCTAACTGAAAGCTTTTCTCACAAAAGTCAATCTATTATTATAAAGTGATGAGAAAATTAACATAAGCACAAAGAATTAAGACAGTTTAAAACTAGACTAACTTTATATTCTATTAAAAACCCGTGGGGTGCCTGGGTGGCTCAGTCGGTTAAGCATCCCACTTTGGCTCAGGTCATGATCTCCTAGTTCGTGGGTTCGAGCCTGGAGTCTCCTTCAGATTTTGTCTCTCCCTCTCTCTACCCTTTCCCTGCTAGCACTCTCTCTCTCTCAAAAATAAACATTAAAAATTTTTTAATAAAACATTTTTTTAAAAATCTGTGCCATAGGGCCTGTTAAATTATCTTTATAAAGTAACTTTAATAGGCCTATTTTCTTTTCTTTTTTTTTTTCTTATTTTTGAGAGAGTGAGAGAGCACGCAAATGAACAAGAAACGGCGGGGGGGTGGGGGGAGAGTGTGGAGCCCAAAGCAGGGACCAAGCTCATGGATGTAGGGCCTGAACTCACGAACCACAAGATCACAACTTGAGCCAAGGTCAGATGCTTAACCAACTGAGCCACCCAGGTGTCCCAATAGGTCTATTTTGTTATTACTAGACTTAGAGTATGAAAAATTCTGACAGAAGTAACTAGAATTGGTAAGAATGAAAATGAAACAAGTATTGGGGTGCCTGGGTGGCTCAGTCAGTTAAGCCTCCAACTTCGGCTCAGGTCACGATCTCATGGTTTGTGGGTTCGAGCCCTGCGTCGGGCTCTGTGCTGACTGCCAGCTCAGAGCCTGGAGCCTGTTTCAGATTCTGTATATCCCTCTCTCTCTAACTCTCCCCTGCTCATGCTGTCTCTCTCTTTCTCTCTCTCTCTCTCAGAAATAAAACATTAAAAAAAATTTTTTTAAAGAAACTGAAACAAATATTAAACTATGTACTGTTATAATTCTTTCAAAGATAAGTCACACTAAAAGTGCTTAAAAGCAACATAAGACAATGGTCAATAATACAGATTCTAGAGCTGAACTGCCTAGGTTGAATCTGGACTCTTCTGCTTACTAGCTAGGTTGACTGTGGGTGTGATACTTAACCTCCCTGTGCTTCAGTCTCTTTACCTTAATAATAGCACCTATCTCATTAGGGGAGTTAAGTAATTACTAAATAAGTTTCACATGTAAAGAGCTTAGTGATTGATATATAGTAATAGAACAAAAATGTTATCTAGCACTGTTAATTTTTAAAAATTATTTTAGGGGCGCCAGGGTGGCTCAGTCGGTTAAGCGTCCGACTTCGGCTCAGGTCATGATCTCACGGTTCGTGGGTTCCAGCCCCGTGTTGGGCTCTGTGCTGCAGCTAGCTCAGAGCCTGGAGGCTGTTTCAGATTCTGTGTCTCCCTCTCTCTGACCCTCCCTTGCTCATGCTCTGTCTCTGTCTCAAAAAATAAAAGAACTATAAAAAAATTTTTTTTAATTATTTTGAGAGAGAGACAGCATGAGCAGGGGAGAGGGACAGAGGGATGGAAAGAGAAGGAGGGAGGGAGAGAGGGAGGAAGGGGGGGGAGAGAGAGAGAGAGAGAGAGAGAGAGAGAGAGAGAGAGAGAGAGAGAGAGAGAGAATCTCAAGCAGGCTCCACACTCAGCACAGAGCCCTACACAGGGGTTGATCCCACGACCCAAGGATCATGACCTAAGCCAAAACCAAGAGTAAGATGCTAAACCCACTGAGCAACCCCAGTGCCCCAGCACTGTTATTATTAATATCAGTAACAGAATTGGCAATCAGATAATGAGTATGTTCTGGCTTTAATGTATCATAAAGTAGAGATTATATTGTACTAGCCAACATGACATGACCTAGGGAGAAAAAAGATTAGATTTGTCCCCCAAAGCCACTGAGCCCAAAACGACATAATGCTCAGGCCCTTTCCTGGGCTGTGGGAAGAAAATGAGCCAATGAGAGATACACCCAGCATGTGACAGAATAAGCTGGGGAAAAGAAACCAATGAAAGGCTAGACCTGTTCTCATAAATGAAGGCCAGAACCAGGGAAGTAACCAAAGGAGGTTTTGAGACCTACTGCAGACTGATATTTTCATCCCAGCTAAATGATACCCTGAGTCCTAAACCCACTCCTCTAGCTCTTACTAGAACAACAAAGATGCAAAGCACAATGCTCAGCCAAGATGCCAACAGGAAATATTAATGTCATTTTACTCTAAGTCACATTTACCCTGAGTGGAAAAAGGCCCAGCCTGTAAAAGTATCTTATCCTAGAACCATAAATGAACCTCTCTCTTTTTTTCCCTGAGTGCTTGTTGTATGGATATATTAATTTCCTCAAAATACATAGGCAGGTTTAGAGAAAAATAGAATAACTGGTCTATAAATTAATGAGGCTAAAAGGCAACTCTACAATAGTAGTAGCAAAAGCAAAGAAGTCAGACAAGAACTTTGAGGTCTCTGTGGAAACTTAAGCAGCAGAAAAATAAGAGGTAACAGATTGACAGAAAAGTAAAAGAAAGGTCAAGGAGCAAAAAAGAATATTATCTCTCAGCTAAATTAAGAGTACAAAGGTTTCTAAAATACCAGACTTTTCCTCGAGGCACTAAACCCACTCACTGCAGAATAAGTAGGTTTATTTTTCAATATCTTGAAGATTATAACTGGATTTTGATGATTTCTGCCTTTTGAAAAGAGACTTCTGGTAGTCGAGAGAACATCTGTGACAAAAGTTCAAGTCTTATAATGGGTTAATAGTTACATTAGATTTTTTTTTTTCCTATTTTATTCTTTTCTCTGTCCCTTAAGTTTTCAGGGCTAATGCTTGTGTTATGCTAATCCATCTCCCTGCCTCAACTTTCTCAATCAAGGACTGACTGACTAATAGGGACAGTTGAAGCTCTTTTTGTACCCATTAAACAAAAAAATACCAGAATGAAACCAACTTCTTAAGATACTACATTTTTTTAAAAGCAGGATGATAAACAAAATGTTAATGGTTATTGATGCCATTATGAGTACATGAAGGTTTTAGAGTATTAATCTACCTCTATTTATATTTGGTAATTTTCACAAATATTTTTTAAACCTTGAAAAAAATACACTGACAAAAACATCAACATATATATATATTAAAACCCATTCAATAATCACTTTCAAGTATCTCATTATAATCAGAAGGACTGTAATCCAATTACTAAAATCATCCTCTATTCTAGTTATCTCATCATCCTGAGACAAGCACACACTAGTGATACATCTGTAACAACAAAATGTTAAGTGTATTAGATTAAGAGAAAGGCTGTTAATGAATGAATGTTAAGAGCCTCAGATCTCAGCTCTAAGGGACATGCATTTATATGTGCAGCTGCAACTCATACAGATATATGAGCCTCAAAAGTCCTGAGGCCATTTTAAATCTCAGTTTTAAACACATTTATTCTTCTTTCTCAGGCATATAGAAACACAATCCATACAAGAAATGGAAACAGTTATCAAGTACTTTATACGTACTGTTTCTAGTTCTTGTTAGTTTTAAGAGGATCATGTGACTAATATACCCCATACTTTAAACATATTACTATTTCTTAAAATTAGCCATAAAGAGAATTTTACCCAAATTGCTTATTTGTATGCTATGTATATACTATGACTAGAGAGATTTCATAACAGTATAATAAAGAATCTCTCTACTCAGAAAAATGCTTTAAATAAAATAAGGCATTTTCAGTACAACCTGGGTTCTAAGCATACACACCATAAAGCAGAATCACAATGCCAGATTTTGAGGAGACTGGCAGATGTGCATAACTCACATGATGGATCCCTGCAGTGCTAGTTAAGCAATAAAGCCATACCACCCTAGTTCTCAGCTGGTGACCAAAAGCCAATTCTGCTTTACTGCCTGCATTCAAGACAGTAGACTACTTGTGGAATATCCAAATGGAAAGAATAAACCTTATTAAGTGATCCCTTATCTGGAGTCCAAAAAATATATATGAAACAATCTACTTTTAGCTTTTATGTGTATAGAACATAAGAACTCCTGGCCATGTGATTTAAAGAGACAGAAACAACATTTTAACTAGAAGAAAGCAAAATAACCTTTTACTCTTTGAGGAATGTTTTCCTACCCAACTTACATCAGACCCCAAATAATCTATTATCTCATTCTATCTTTATAATGTCTTTCATGAATAAATAAGGTACCTAGGAATTCAATCACTCCAGAGATGAAAAGTGATAATTAAGAGACTTGTAGGTCATATAGCTAATTATGAGATGACCTTGGGCAAGAATCCATATATTCAAATCTCCAGCTTAGTGCTCTAACCATATGAGCGCATCACAAACTTAAGTCTAATAGTGCTACAAATTATGGATTATCTTATTGTGTCCTAATATCAAGATCTTTGAAATAAAAATAATAGCTACCTTTTTTAAAGACCATCCTAATAGGCACTTTCTATATATGTCTTGAATCTTCACAATAGTTCTGCAAAATACAGAATTCTAATTTATAGATTAGGAAAATAAGATTTAGGAAGATTAAGTGATTTTCCCGAACACTTACCCAGAAGGTGTTGAAACCAGCATTCAAATCCAAGTCTTATCAAAATCACCAAAAGATAGCTTTTTCCTCACATTTTTATGTAAATACTGATCATATACTATACAGAGCAGTAGGAGTTGTAAAATATCATTAAAACATTATTACCTATATACAGCCCACACCTATAATTAAATGGCAATGAATACTTAAATTTTTCCTTTTCCTTCCTTTAACCCCCCC
>NW_027530851.1:1532408-1580423 GCF_008692635.1 Crocuta crocuta | reverse complement strand
ACCCCCCCTTTTTTTTTTTTTTTTTTTTTTTGCCTAGAGGATATGGGTGGAAGTTCCTAGGTTCCTTGGAGGATAATGGAAAATAATTAATAATGGAAGATGATTAGGATTCGTTTTCTATTAGCATAGTTCAAAAGCAAATGTTTTAATTGTTACCATATGTTGAAGCCTAGTATGTGCCAAAGCTTTTCTGGGTCCTTTATATATGTCCCTCATATAAAATTCCTCATCATGAAATGCTAAGGGTCTTCCACTTAAAAGAATTCAAACTCTTGCTGGTTTTAATGGGCTTTAGTGATTGCTAACCTTCTTGCCCTTCCTTTTCTTCCCCTCCATTACTTCACAATATTCAACCTAATCTATAAGAAAACCAAAACCTCTGATCCTTGGAAGCCTCTTATTATCATGATTATTATGATAGCTATTATCATAATAACCATATGTAAGACATAAACATCTCAGCCATAAATATCTGACACACATGTGGAATTTAGTGCACAATTCATAGAATACTTGCCTCTGGAGATGCTAGTGCTTTCACAGCATTCAGATCAGATCCTGAGGAGAAAGTATTTTTTGCCCCTCGTACAATGAGACCTTTCCCCTCTGTCCAATTTTCCAATTCAATCACTTTTTCCAGAAGTTGTAGCATCATAACTCCTGCCACAGAGAAGAGGGGGAATCAAAGCACATTAAGATACCAGAAAAATAGAAATAATTTAGAAAGCATCAGGCGTCAAACAAGACTCTTAGATCCTACATTTTACAAATATTTACTGAATATCTATCAAATGTCTATTGTGCTGGTACCATGGGGTATACACAGAAGGGGTATACTTGATAACCCCCGCTTTTGAAGTTTACAGTATGTTAGTAATCTTTCTCTTTCTCTCTCTGTCTGAACTAAGAAATCACACAAATACATGGCTAGGTAGAAAATGAGAATACATCATACATGTCCTAGGAATAAAAAAATTAGATAAATAAGGGGTATGGTGGTAAGAAAAAGTTATTCCTTAGGGTCAAAATCAAATATAGACCTGACTTCACAGTAGTAGGCACTGTCCTAGTCAACAAGCTCAACAAGCATTATAAAATCAACAAGCTCATAACAAGAGTTATGCCTGTATTCCTAACTCAATTATAGTTCTGCCCCAGAAGACTGAGATCTTACAATCTATTGCGTATATGGTATACAAAACAAAGTATGGTATTCCTACTCCACTCACATGAGAACTACTATAATAGATGTTAGTTCAGGAAAGGGACAGTACATATCATCTTGTTCCACAGATGACAGACTATGCTCTGAGGAGCCCAAGGCATACTATGAACGTACTTCATGGGCTGCCAATAAGATGCCTACCATCAATACTATGATTTATAGATTAAATTTTTACCTTGATATCATTCCAAAATTCTATTGGAGTTTCTTTATAAGGAACAAATTTAAAATGGAAATAGGAGGGACTATAATTCTTATCTGTAGTGGTCTTCCAAGTTCATAAAGTTCATAATGCTGTCAACATGATTAAGTTTACTCTTTGTAAGAAAATATTTTAGATGCCAATATAAAAATCATAACAGAAGGTTAAAACTGGTAAAGAATCTGTATCACAAGGCTCGAAAACTTACTTTATAGGCTCCATTAAACTATGTATACTATTTTGGAATACAAACCCCACGATGTCAAAAACTTACTTTCTTTGCCACTTTCTGAAATAACCAGTAATGAAGTAGTTCCACAATAAATTTTAATGTTATTAATTCACAAGTAGATTCCACATGTTTAGGAAGTTAGAATCCTTTCTAACTGCTAATTATGACCTGACTAATATAGTAGCCCTTCGCAAGGATGTCCTAGGTGTTTTATAAATATAGTTCTTGCTCTCAAAATGTATACAGTCCAGTAGCATTTTACAAAAATAAAATAAAAATAAGTAATTTTTTAAAAAGCAGTCATTTAGCACAAGAATCAATCTATATAGGTAAATATGGACCTTCAATCATCCCTAATATTTAAGCTTCTAAAAAAATAATGCTGGCCTTAAGTATGAGACATCCATACCAGTAGTTAACCTTGAACTCATCTTTTTGATTCTGGTAAACTAAGCATAAATGTTAGAAGGAACCTTAAAGAGTAGCTGGTTGGGTAATTTTCAAACCAGATTGAGGTTGTGTGGTGTGGGACTCACTCATCTTCTCCCAGATTAAGTCAACCAAACACCATTACTCAAATCAAAGCATCTCTGTTTGTATTTATTTTCAACATCAGACATCAAATTAGTATTTGTTTCCATTTGAATAAAAATCTTTACTAATATAAATTATTTGTGGCTATTCAGTAGTAAATTAAATTATTAACCTAGTCTAATTTTCTAGAGCAGTCTTTTCTAATTTTACTTTTCCTAGGCTAATATTAAAATTGGCTTTTATTCTCTGAACCAACTGAAGGTATGGAGTTGCATGGTCCAGTAACGTAGCCACCATCCGTATCTAACTACGAAGCACATGAAATGTAGCTAGTCTAAGCTGAGATGTGCATGTATGTGTAAAATACACACCAGATTTCAAAAACCTGGTATGGAAAAAAGGGAAAACAACATATAAATAATTTTTCATATGAGTCACATGTTGAAATATTTTTGAATATACTAGGACAATAAAGTACAGTATTAAAACTAATTTTACCTGTTTGCTTTTACTTTTTAAAAATATGGCTCCTAGAAGATTTTAATTTACATATGTGGTTCACATTTGTGTTTATATTATACTTCTACTGGATAACACTGAGAGAGAGAGAGACATCTCTGAATTATGCTAAGAGAAAAGTCATCTTGTGTTTTAAAGACCCACCATTAATAACTTACAAAGTTTACAGTCTACTGAAATAGGTATGAAAATTTATTGAGGAATTTTTAAGCTCCGTACTTCAAATGCTACAAAATATAATTTACCTGCCAGGAAGTGCATAACGAACAAACAGAAAGTGCCAAAGTCACCTTGACTGGGGAGTCAGCAAGATTATTTATCAGGTCTTGTAACCATCAGTAACCATCCACAAAGTACATCACTGACAAACTGCCAAAACTATGGTGAAATAGGGAGGAGTGCTAGACAGTCAGCAGTGTTACTCATTCAGCTCTTGCAGAACATTATAACATTATAATAGCATAATTCAAATTTGAGCTTTGGCACAAAATTACAAATTATCAACTCCTAGACTTTCAGCTCCCTTCAATAGGAAATTCTTAAATGCACAAGAATGCTGCCTGGCAAACAGAAGGTATTTACCAGTATCTAAGAGTCAAGAAAGAGGCAACACATTGGCAAGTGTAAGATTAATTTCAAAGTTTCCTTTTTAACAACATCTGTATTCATTTATTTTTTTTTAAAGATTAAAATATTCACAGTTAGTAAAACATGTTCCTGGTTCAAGTGATAGTTTTGGGTTTTCTGTGTGAGTGTGTATGTTCCAAGAGTACTACAACTTTCAAGAATTCTGTCACTGGAGATAAAAGTCACGTGATAGCAGCTAAGATTTACTGTCATTCTTTAGCAAAAGAAAGATCTCTATACCTGAGAAGGCATTCATTTTACTTGGATTGTTCAGGGTAAGAATGCCAATGCCACTATCTTCCTTCTGAAGGTCAACGGATCCACCAGGAAACTGCTCAAGTATTTTTTTTACTTCTTCCTCATGGAAGCCATGGGATGTACTGTAAAGTGACAAGCCCGTTTGATGTAGTAATTTTGTCCTCACATTTAAAGATGATGTCTTCAAAAGATTTCTTGCCATTTCTGGAAAACAGAGAAGCATGCAGTAGGCCAGATGAATACTTTTCCAATATTATTATGTTAATAGGTTTTAGGGACAGACCTTTCTATTTAATTGGGAGAACTTTCCCACTTCTAAAAGCACTCTGAGGAGATGGTCGATATGGAAATCCTTCCATTTAGCCTCCTTCTCAAACCAAATAATTTACAAAGTCTATCATTTCAGTATATCATTGAGAGATAATGATATCATTGTAGTGCATATACTGGGACCCAATAATCTAGGAAGATTTAGAAAAATGTTGCTATTCTTTGTTTAGTACCATCTCCTGCCTTCTAATAAGTCTTTTTCATGATAGTAGTTCTTCTTCCTCCAACTCTTTAACTTTGCAAAATCTAAGAATAAATTGTCCAATGTCTCCTTGGAAACAGTCTCTACACAGAAATGTTACAAGAGGAATCCCATTCTCTAAGAGAAGTTTCATTCTTAGCATTATCCTTACCTTTTGCAATGCTTTCACAGGAAAAACTGAGGAAAATGGGGAAAGAAATGGGAATGTGTGCTTGGTTTCTGTGTTCCTCAGCATTCTGTCACTCTTCTCACTTTATATATACATCCTGGGCAATCTCACCTCAGCCCATAGGTTTTTTTGCCCTATTTAAGCATTTTTGTTGATCTAAGACATACATTCAGAACATAAGATACAGCTCAAATCATTAAGTGTCATAAGGTAAAAACACTTAATAATACCCAGACCAACAGAACATGAAGCTCAGAAGGTCTGTTATGTCCTCTCTCAGTTAGAACTCCAAATAAAGATAACAACTATCCTGACTTCTAATACCCTAGATTCGTTTGCCTATTTTTGAATTTTATATATATTAAACAGTATATATTCTTTTGTGCCTGGTTTCAATTCTGTTTGTGACATCCAATATTATTATGTGTATTTAGAGTCTCAATAGTCCATTCCTCTCTTTGTATTTTATATGAATACACCACAATTTATCTATTCTAATGTATATGTTCTGTTGGCTAGAAATAAAAATGGAATTATTTGGTTGGGCTGCAGCTGACTTATACTGATATAAGTATATATACACTGCAATAAAATTATTGGGCAGATAGCCTGGGTGGCTAAGTCGGTTAAGCCTCCAACTTCAGCTCAGGTCATGATCTTGATCGGGTCATGATCTTGCACTGTGGGTTTGAGCCTCACATCAGACTCTGTGCTGTCAGCTCAGAGCCTGAAGCCTGCTTCGGATCCTGTGTCCCTCTCTCTTCCCCTCCCTGACTTGCACTCTGTCTCTCTCTAACATAAATAAACATTAAAAAAATTTTTTTAATTATTGGGCAGATAGAATTACATGCAATGAGACAGTCTCTAAATGTTGATAATTAGTACCACAGACATGAACAATAAATCATTTAATTATAAACAAATGATTCATTTGAAATAAATAATTTTCCTGCAAATATTAACTGCAAGTTATTCGGCATATTTATCTTATTCCTTTCCCTTGCATAGCGCCATTCTCAAAATTTAAACCTGGTTCAAAGGCATAGTTCCCTGCTTTTCCAGAGAAGAGTAAAACTTCTATCCATGGAAAAGAGGTGCCTCTAAAATTATGGTCCCTGATTATCTAGTATCACTAGAAAATGAGCTATTCTGGTCAAATAAACTATCCCTTTAACTGATAGCAAAAATGTCCCGGGCAAGGAGAAATCCGTCTGTTGAAAGAATTCTTGATCTCAAGTACACAGAACTGTAATGTTAAATATTTCAATTACTTTTAAGATATTTCCATTTGTTTTTAGGGATTTCACATTCCTAATCATATATCTCAAATATACACCCCTAGAAGTACAAATCCATGTACACATTTTCAAAGATATTGAAAAAACTTTAAATAAGGTGGCTTTTCATAACTTGAGCATGAAACTGAAAGGGAAATAAAGAAGTAAAGGTGGAAAATTTAGGTCTATGGGAAGTGGAAGTGGGGGGGAGAAGCTTCAAAAATAAAATGTCATTACTGAGAAGTATAAAGTAGTTATGAAGAAATGCAAGAATTTTAGAGGCTTCCTAGGTTATCACCCAATGTAAATGTCAAGTTGCCTCAAGATCTCTTGAACTGGCAAAAAAAAAAACCCTACACTAAAAATCTCAGAAGTTATTAAGAATGACAAGCAATGAGGCTTGAAACAAATTAGGTAATGGAACCAGTATTTTCAGGACAAGTTGTACTTCTGTTCATAAGCTCCAGCCATGTGAATAACCTTCTCATCCCCAAATGATAAGGGACAGAAACAGAAAAATGCTCACCTTTAGCCCAGAAGGCTTACCTATAGCTTGCATAGTTCTGATAAAGATCAAATATGCACGAATTGCTATATTCTTCTGGAGTCTCATAACTACCTGTATGTCTCACCCACAGTTAGTAACAAACTGAATGATAAGCAACAGAGAACTCTTGCTAACGTAGTTTTGAATAGAAATCAGACATTTATGACCTCATACTCCCTATATGCCCCCTCCTTCTTGAGCATTAAGCATATAACTACACCAGCTTCATATAGCAAAAGTGTAACTCTTTCTGCCTATGGGTCTTGCCCTCATGGTATTTAAATATAAGTTGCACCATTACAACATCTCAAGAATTCTTTCTTGATCATTATGCTAGATGACTCTGCAACACCTACCACTGTTATTTCTCACCTCCCCTCACCTCTTTCTCACCTCACTACCCTTAGACTTAAGTTCAGGGGCAAAGTCCATAGGAAAAATTAGGAAAATATACCAAAATGCATCATTCAAAGTGAGTTGCAAGGAGAAGAGCTATCTTCCAGCAATTCACTCAAACGACCAAGACACAAGGAAAATGGTAAGGCCCTGGCTATATGTTCTCTAGCACTACATGTTCTCTAGGCATTTTAGAAAACATGGAGTTGTTCCTTTGGCCACACACACACAAATCTACAGGAAAGGTGATGTTGTACGCATCAAGAGACTGGGTGCTATGCAAAAAGAACACCCCATAAATGTTACCATGGCAAAACTGGAAGTCTACAATGTTACCCAGCATGCTGTTGGCATTACTGTAAACAAACAATTTAAGGGCAAGATTCTTGCCAAAAGGATTTATGTACTGAGCACACTAACCACTCAAAACCCAAAATAGCATGTAAAGAAAAATAATCAGAAAAAGAAAGACACCAAAGAGAAAGGTAATTGGGTTCAACTCAAGGGCCAGCCTGCTCCACTAGGGAAGCACATTTTGTGAGAACCAGTGGAAAGGAGCCTGAGCTGCTGGAAGCTATTCTCTATGAATTCATGGCATGGTAAGTGTGGGGGGAAAAAAAAATCTCAAGAATGCAAAAGAAAACAAGAGTTGTTAAGCGTTCTTTGCTTTTCTAAAGACAAGTTTTGACAAGATTAGCAATGAAGATATTTGAAAACAGGATAGTATTCTTTATTAGATTATTTAAAGTAGATAATAAGTGCATTCTAAGAAATTAAAAAAAGGTTGAGGGGCTCATAAAGCATGTGACTCTCAATCTTAGGGTCATGAGTTCAAGCCCCACAATGGGTATGGAGCCTACTCCTAAAAAANAGGTAATTGAATAGTTTCTTTGCATAAGGGCCATTAAGGAAAGCACACTCATGTGCAGGTTTTTATGGCCAAGAAATTCCCAGACTGGGGGTGCCTGGCTGACTTGGTCGGAAGAGCATGCAACTCTTGATCTCGGGTTTCAGGTTGTGAGTTCAAGCCCCAATGTTGGTTGGAGAGATTACTTAAATAAAAACCTAAGGGACACCTGGGTGGCTTAGTCAGTTGAATATCCAGCTCTTGATTTCAGCTCAGGTCATGATCTCAGTTCATGGGATAGAGCCCCACGCCATGCACTGCAATGACAGCATGGAGCCTGCTTGAGATTCTCTCTCTCCCTCCCTCTTTCTCTGTCCCTCCCCTGCACATGGACAGGACTCTGTTTCTCTCTCAAAATAAATAAGTAAACTCAAAAAGAAAAGTTAATAACCATCTTTTGAATATATTTGGCATATCTATACAAGAGAATACATTTCAGCAATAAAAAAAAAGAACAATGTATATGATACACACAGCAACATGGATGAATTTCAAAATATTATTCTAATGTTTTGAAGGATATTTTTCCTTCTGGATATTTTTTCACTACATTCTAAGTTTTAAAATTCTAAGCAGAAGCACAGCAAAAATCAGGCAATATCTCAATTCTGCTCAGGAGTAACCAAAAGAAAACATTAAAACAGCTTTTCTTTGTAGTGCCTTATGGCCAAAATATTGGCAAAGAGAGCCACCTTTAAAATACTCTCACCTTATGTATTTTCAGAATATCATTTCTTCCAAAGATTATGTTGCTGCTAAACAATTAGCATAAAAATTGTCTAGTTCAACTTCTCTCCAGAAAACAAATCCAGAAAAAAAACAAAAAAGGGCTCACATTTCACAGTTAAAGCTTACCTTTTTTCAAATTTTGAAACACAAAAGTTCTCAACCAAAGTTGTCACTCTCTACTTTTGCTCCAAATACATATACATTTTTAAATGAATTATCAGCTTATAAAAACCTTTAAAACTTGAGACATTATTTCATGAAACTCCATAGATAGAAACACAAGCCTTCTGAATGGGCAAGAACATATTTTATATACAGACTATCTGATTAAATCAAGTATTTATGAGATGGTTATGAAATTGTGCAGCACTTCTGTTCATCTATTACTTCCATAAAAGATTGTTTTTTGTTTCCTGATTTGAAATTCAAGTTGTATTACAGTTGGCGAGAGTAAAACTAAATGAAAACATTAAAAATGAAGAAAGCTACTGCCTGAGTCACCTAATACACACTAAAAAAGTTAGGTCTCAGAACATGGGTTTTTTCTTAAACTAAGTAATGGATACACAGGTATCCATCTTCTGTTGTGGTTCTTTAAACTCTTTTTTAGCATTTTTCACTATATGTATGTATGCTACATTTCTCAATAAACTTTATTAACTAAAGGATATCATTCCAAACTTTGGGGGCTGTCTCTGCCTTCACCAGTAATCTCTCCCAATCTTCTAAATTGCCAATTTCAAAACTAGTTTCTTAAATATTTTATTTCTTTACATAGAAGGTATTCAACAAAGAACACAAGTATTGCATCAGTGGCCACATAGATGTATCTGGTCTCCGGCAGGTTCGGCAACTAAGAAAGAGTCCTTATTAAAGGTGGTGATATTTCTTAAAAATCAATGTATAACCAGAAACTACGTGATAAAGAATTAGAAATGCAGCACCTGCCTCCAGTAAGTCAAAAAAATTCTTATGGGCAAGACTGCATCTTATTCATAGCTTTTAGCACACAGAGTTTTACATTCAATATTTGTGGAACTAAATGACCCCTAATGTGGTTATTACTGTGTAGGGATGACAGTATCTAACCAACATTTCCTAAACTAAATATAAGATCTGTATCTGCAAAATAGAAAAAGTTTATTTTACTGTTGGGTTTCTAGGAAATGCAAGTCCAGGATATGCAGCTACACGTGTGGGTATGATTTTCTTTTCATGTTTACAAAATGGGTTTGCATACAACACAATTTCTATTGTTTCATTAATAAAAATATTAATACTTTTTAATAAATGAAGGTAGGTAATAAATAATAAGACATCATTCTATCAATAGTATGCGCAGTTGGTAATACATATCTTACAAGGAGCTGGTAATAGTCTCCTTTCTTTAACTATAGAACCAGATTTCTCTCACAAGAGGATTCTTAAGGCAGGCTTAGCCTGTTACATTCTCTAACTTTCTCAGGATGAGAGGCAATTTACCCAGTGACACTGAGGTTAATAATACCTAGTAACTGTTAGTGGCAAAACTTAAATAGGGAACCCGAGATTTGATCTATTTTGCCTCACCTTCCCTTTTTCACCTTCCAAAGGAGGACATTGGTTTTCAGTGTACTATAGCCCTGTGTACTAGGCAACAAAGTGATACTATTTGCCCTGGGACTGCTATTTTGGATTTGGTTACTTCTAGTCTCCCTTCTTTCACTTGAGCTCCCCCTCTCGCTTGCTCTCTCTCTCTCTCCCGCTAAGTGGCTTGTGTGATAAAAGGAACCTGGGGCTGCCTTTATCTTGTCTCACTTGAAGAAGATCCAATACAGAAAGGCTCAGGGTTCTTTGGGCCTGCCTCCAGTCTAGGGAAAATAAGCAGGTAAGATCACCTGTCAGGTCAGTTCACAAAACTGAAAGACCTACCTAAGAGAATCAAACACAAGGTACCCAGTTTGCTGTATGCATGTTTTGCCCCTGGAAATGTCAGACACACAATAGAAACCCAACAGCAAATCCAACTGAGGCAGAGGTCCTGATCTTTTCCCTATTTACCATGACTTCTTCGGAATTTAAAAAAGTGCCCCAAAAACTTGATAAGGACTTCAAATGGCTATTTTCAAAAACTAAATTTGCCTGTGTTTTCCACAATATTCTGTTTACGGAAAAGAACAAAGAGTTAAACCAGAAAATCATTTTTACAAAATCATTAGCATTTTAATTATTCTTGTGGGATAATAAAATCAATAAACAATGTATCTTCTCTTGTAAGCAGCCTGTTCTATCCTCATACATTACCTCTCCAATATTCAAAACATAAAGGCAATTATTATAGATGCCATCATATCTATTATCTCCTTATCTTTAAATCATTACAAAATTAAGTATACATATTCCTGTCCCTCTTCCACTCCTAACTCTCCCTTCTTTTCTCTCCTCTCTTCACATTCCCTTGTCTGGGCCACAGAAGAGGACCACAAAAACTCGAGGGCACTTGCTTAAGTCTACTAGGTTTGCTGACCTCAAGTTTAGAAATTCTATTTTAGAAATTTGGTAATAGCCTATTATGTATACGTCATCCCAATTCTAAATTCTACGAACAAATCAGACAAGAGTTCAGTGCTAAGGAGATGATAAAGTATCAGCCACTATTAAACTACTACAATGTCTGAAAGCATATGTTAACAAACAAGGGTTGAAATTTAGGTTCTGTGTAAAGTACGTAGTTAAACAGTCAGAATTTTAGATCTATTCCAGAATCATAGGCAAGGAAAAAGTTCTGAGGAATTTACAATTTTATAAACTTTGGTATGACAAAACATGTTTAAAATTTGTGGTACAGGATACTTTACTGTCCTTCCAAGTTAGACCAGCTGAATGAGCTCATAACCAAGCCACCGGAAAAGGGAAAGAGAAGAAAGCTCTCTGACACCTGAGATCAAACGTGTCATTCTCTCCAATTTTTTTTTTAAGTTCTGCAAAGGATCAAATAGTTCCCCTCCCTGCACAGGAAATAAGCTAGCTTTTCTCTTAAAAGCCGTACGTAACCCGTTTGACCATATACTAGATTTACTAAATACACAAAATTAACACAGATGCATACTTAATAAGAAGACAATTAGCCTGAGGCAGGTGGTAAACAACAAAAGAGTCAGAAAGATTCTATTTTAGACTGTCCAAATAGGATTTGTTTTTCAAGTTTTGGTTTTGCTTTAGACTATTATTATATAACCTACCTTTTGAGCTTTATTACATTCCACCATACACACCCCTCTTCCTCATACAGTCAAAATGAACTTTTTAGTTTCTCAAATCCTTCAGGTTTTTTTCTCTTCATTCATCATCTCTGTATATGGGATCCCTCACCTGTTATACTTTTCTCTTCCTCAGAGTAACTCCCAAGTCATCTCCTTTAATACTTTAGGCTACATAAAATTCCCTTACTTTTTCCTTGCACAGCATTTATATTCTTTATTTACCCCCACGTAATTACTTGTTTACCTGAATCTTGCCACGGGATTTTGAAAAGGAAGAAGGCTTTTCCAATGCCTAGAACAGTGTTTGACAAATAATATAAGACAATAATAATCTGGCATACAAGTATTAAGAATCCATAATGCCTTAGGAGGCTTAAGAATTTGTCAGCAAAAGAACTCTCCATTTTGTTCATTACTTCGGTCACTCACCCTGTTTCAATTCCATTCCTCTTTGCAAGCTGGTTTCTCTTCCTGGAATGCAACTGACTACTAACTACTGCTCTTTCAGGTCAAGCAATGAAATGCCAAGAATCAGTTTTATTGCTATGCTCCTCCCTCTCCCAGTAGATTTCACAACTACATCTTCCCCCAAAGCTTATTTCCTCCAATAGAGTGCAAGGTCTTCACAGAAGGGAGCCTCTGTTATTCTCGCCCGTGTCCAGTTTATCTCTGTAGCTCTAGCACCTAGAGCAACAGTTGGTAAACAGGAGTTTCTCAAAAGCAGGGAAAAGAAAGGGGTGTGGGTGGGGAGTCGATACACTTCTTTTTTTTTCTCAAGGTCCCATAAGCCCTTTAAACACGTAATTTAAGTAATCGGTAGTTTTAATCCCCTATATTTGCGATCCTTGTGTGTGGTGTAGCATTAAAAGGATTATCGAAGCTCGAAGTATTTAATTCTATTTAATTACAATTAAAGAACCCTTCCCAAAAATGATGTGGACATTTTTCTGTTGTTATTGAAAAGTCGGCTGCACGAAACAATGTCTTAACTAAGCAAAATAATTTACTGCACAGACAGGACAAATTCAGAAGTCCTAGAGAACATCACCTACCCAGCACAAGGCCTGAAAAGTACTTAGAATTTAAACTAGTGCTTTGAACTCATGTCTCCCTATTCTTTTGAAAACGCTAATGCTACTTCGCCACATCCCTTAGAAAAGTTTCAGTCTTCTCCCAGTGCCCTCCTTCACCTCGCAAAGGCCGTCAATGGCGCTCGGCACTGCGTCCCCACGCCCAGCAAGGGGCAATGGACCTCCGCGATGGCGTCACTAGGAACGCGCCGCTGAGCCCGGGCGGGTCCCCACTTGTAATTCGTATGGAGAAGCTTTAACGTTAAAGTCCGTTACAGAGCGACAAGCTAGAGTCCTCTCCTAGATGACACTTAAAAGCGCAGCCCCTACAGCCACGCCTTCAAACACTGCGCGAGGCAGGCAACTTCCCCTTCCGCTATCCCCGAGACCCTCTTCCGCTTTCCGGCCCCTTCATCCGCTCCCCCGCGACCGTTTTCCTCTTGCCGGAGCCTCCCTTTGGTTCCGCCTCAGGCACTCCTCTCCCCGCAGTCCTCCGACCTCGTCTCGTCCCCTCTGCCGCATCCCTTTTCTCTCACGCGCGCCTTTTTCCATTCTCCTGCGGGAGAATCCCGGAAGTCCCGCCCCGCCAGAAGCGCCCCATTTTCCCCGCGCCGCGGCGGGCCTGAGCGCACCTCAGATCCTGAGCGAGCCTTTGGCTAATAGAACTGTTCCGAGACACGGCGTTAAGGGTTGGTGCAGCCAAGCCTGCAAACTCCACTTATTTTCAGGTTGTGTAGACGTGGGAAGAGTGGAGGGGGAAGAAAACCAGTTTAGGGAATTTGGAAAGAGAAGAGAAGACGGAGGAAGGTACCAAAAGGTGTTAATTCTTAAACATCTTTTATGCGTTATTGAGCGGGAAAGTATTTCCGTTCTTTCTTTCTTTTTTTTTTTACAAGTCCTCAACATATTCCCTGCTCGTGACATGGTTTTCATAAAGCTCAACAAGCTTAGAATTCTGTGCCATTACCTGTCCTATGGCGCAGACAGGATGTGCTTTGGAGGACAGCTGAAAAGGAATGTCATTTTTCACCAAAATAAGGATCATTTTGTCAAAGAGGAGGAACTGAAGGTAGATCTTAGTAAATAAGGGAACAGTCTGCTGAAAGGAGTAGAATAGGCCAAGAAGCAGAGAAGATAAGTTTTAAGGTATGGAGATATGGAGGTAAGGATGAAGTGGGAACCCAGGTTTGGGCCGATGGGAGGAAGTCCAAATATTGAAAGTATTTAATTCCAGTTTAATATGAAATGAGCGACTTAAGCCATTACACTTTGTTGAACAGGAAATTTGTTTGATTAAATGGTGATTTGGAAGAAATAGTTTGTAGAGCGGGAATTATTAGATAATATACTGTTTATGCCATAAATGTGTATGTGGTACTGTATGTGGGTCTACGGTACGGCAGCCTTCCAAGGCCAGCAGCTGTGGCCAAGAGGTTTGGCCTTTGGACGTTTTTGTATAGATTCGCTGATGGTATCTTTGTTAAGTTAAAACAAGTGTGCTTTGAGGGATGATACCATGTCATGCCTTCTCTTTTTGCCAAGCATTTACTCACTTGCCATTTCTCAGAATTTACCAGGTTGAGATAGAATGATTTAAAGTTTTGTTTTAATTATTTTTTACATTTATTTATTTCTGAGAGACAGAGTGTGAGTAGGGGAGAGGCAGAGAGAGAAGGAGACACAGAATCCCACGCAGGCTCCAGTCTCTGAGCAGGCGCTCAGCACAGAGCCAGACATGGGCTTGAACCCACGAACCATGAGATTATGACCTGAGCTGAAGTTAGACACTCAACTGACTGAAACAACCAGGCACCCCAATGATTTAAAGTTTTTAAACTTTGGGAATTTGGAGGCGGGAGAAAAGGTTGGCAACTAGTGAAGATTCAAGTAAGTTGGCATAAAAAGATGACATTTATGCATTTTCAGTACCTATGACTAATATGCTAACAAATAAACCAATAGGGGGAAAACCTGTCATGAGATGACTGATAGGACGGGATAGAATTCTAACCCCTGCCTGAAGACTCCCTTTTGGGTTTTTTCCCCACCCCACTTGTCCCTGCCAACAGACTATAAATTGTCCCCTTTGCTTATGCTCCCGTCTCAGACCTCTGGAATCTCCTCCGAGCTCACCGGTGTAAAATAAGCCTCCTGCCTTCCAAGATCTCCGAGTGCCACTTGGTTCTTCTGCCGAGTGATTCAGACCAGGCTCTGTAACATTTGGTTCCCTGACCAGTCCCATTGTTGCCACTGGTTTGGGAAAAGGGCCAGGCGGTGACGAAATGAGGAAACACAAAGGAGAAGCATGCCCTGCCTGATTGTAGGCAGTCTCCCACTGGTCGCCTTAGGCTGGCCCTGCTTCGCCATTCCCACCGGACTTTAGGAGACTTGGCAGGTGAGGACCTGGACCCAACTTTGGATACCAAGAAAGCCTAGGACCCCAATTCAGTCCAGCCCACCCATAGTGGTGGAAGGGGGACCTGATCACTCCCCAGAGATTTCAGAGGTCTGTCTGTTAGGGACCCCCTTCTGTCCGGCCCACCGATAGTGGTGGAAATTGGACCCCGTCACTCCCCGGAGACCGCAGTCGTCTCACAGGTGGAAATTCCGTGAGAGGAAATGTAATAATCTCTGCTGTAAGTGTGAATGTGCGTCTCCGTCTGGCTTGCCTGCTGAGTTCGATTCTGTGGCTCCACAGGCAGGCACGCTTAAAGTCCCCAAAAGCCCATGGCATCTGAGTGGGCCCATCTGCGATTCTGTGGTGAGCAGCATACAGTCTATAGCAGCATCAGAATAGTTTCCAATTGTAAGTCACAAAGCTGAGACAGCTACAGCTAAGCGTCACCTAAGTTCCTTTGAGACATGACCAGACAGGCACCTGACTGGTCTCCTCATCAGAGGGGGCACCCCTACTCCTCTCTCTGTCTTTGTGACTTCATCTCACGGGAACATTATGGGATTGGGAAATGAGCAAAAAAGGGGTTTTCAGAAGACTATGGAATTAAAATGACCTCCGGCAAATTGGTGTAGGATAGCCCTCAGAGGGAACCTTAGGTGTCCCAACCATCTGCTGTATCTGGCATGTTGTTGCCAGAGACCCAGATTACCCTGATCAGTTACTGTATATCAGCTCCTGGTTAGCAGTTGCCCAAACCCTTCCCCCTTGGGTGCAATTTACCTGCAACAAACAGACAGGCTAGGGTCTTAGTTGCCTTGACATAGTGGCCCAAGGAAGATCAACAGAAGTCCCAACCTCTACAAATTTCTTGCTGGTGATCTGGAGAAAGAACCAATCTTGCCCCCACTGTTGCACATGAATTTAGCCTCAGTCCTTCCATCTTGACCCAGAGTTTACCTTCTGGGCCTGCACTCAGAGGGCTACATTAACTATCCTCAGGTGCAAGGAAAAAAACCACGTAAGAAGACAAGGGTTAATGTTCCCTGTTAATGGTTATTTATGACACAGTTTGTGTACTTTGTCCTTGAGATAATGGCTATTCCCTTAAACTCCCCAAAACCCTAAACCTTGCCTTCAAAATAACAAAGGTTTTCCTACATACCAGGGTAAGGGCCGCTCTCTTTATCACTTTGTAGGCTTTTTTACAATAACCACTCAATTCTGCTTCTGTACTGCCCCCTTGCCTGCTTGCTCATTAGAAAAAGCCCTAAGTCCTTGGACTCGGCCGTACATTTAGAGTTCTGTGTTAACTCGGTGCGGTCCTGGCCTTTAATAAAGACTCCCTTAATTTGACTTCAGTGGTCTCAGTTGGTCTCTCTGTCTTTTGGCATAACACCACCATATGAACTCCCCAGTTCCCAATACTCCACTACCTTTGGTCTCCCCAACACCTCTTGCCTGGGCAGATCCTCTCTTCCCTGAACCAGCAGCCAGATTGCCCCCTCAGCCAGACACAGGCGCTCTATAGATGTCGGTTCACAGCCTCCAGTAGCAAGAGGCTCTCCTCCAGGTATCCAACCAGGGGCTAAGAAGCCCATAAATAGGCCCAGCAGCAAGGGGAATCCCCCTGGGATTATTATGTGAGGATATGCAAAGCTATGTGAGCCTTACACACCATTTAACGCCGAGACAAGAGAGCCATGACACAAGGACGAGGAAGGTCCATCTCCCCGAAGAGGGAAGGCCCAGAACCTCCCTCACAAGGGGTCAATGAGCCTACTGCAAGGAGAAAAGTTATTAAAAGAATAAATGTTCCAACTGGGGAAAATCCCAGAAACCCAGAAATAAGAGCAAAAACCCTGCAAAAAAGACCTCATAGACCTAGCAGGAACAGATTCAGATTGAGGGGGACCAGGCTCACTTCTTCCTAGCCCCCATGAGCCCACAGTCAAAATAAAAGTAGGGGGCCAAACTCTGACTTATGTAAACTTGGGGGCCACACAGTACGGCATGAGTTCTACCCACCTGAGTGCTCTATCCCTGTACTTGGCTGGGATGTACTCTCAAAGCTGGGGGCCCAAATAACCTTTGAGCAAATGGGAGGCACCAGTATCCAATTACTTCTTTTTAATTTTTAAAAATGTTTTATTTATTTCTGAGGGAGAGAGAGACAGCGTGAGCAGGGGAGGGTCAGAGAGAGAATGAGACAAGGAATCTGAAACAGGTTCCAGGCTCTGAGCCTGATGGGGGACTTGAACCCACGAACCGCGAGATCATGACCTGAGCCGAAGTCAGAAGCTTAGCCAACTGAGCCACCTAGGTGCCCCTCCCACCAGCCTCCAATGAAATTAAAAAATGGAGGCTATTCTGCACCCAAGCCCAACTGAGTGGCCCACCTGAATTCAGGACTGCCTTCCCCACTGTATGGGCCAAGCACAGCCCCTGAGGACTTGCCCACAACTGGGCCCCTGTCATTGTAGAGTTAATCCCAGGGGCTCAACTGCAGAGATAGCCGTAATACCACCTCCCACAAGAGGCAAGGGCAGGCATCCAAGAAAGCAAACATTCTGGTTGAATGCCAATCACCCTGGAACACCCTGCTCTTGCCAATCAAGAAGCCGGTAGGAGGGTATCCACCAGTTCAAGTTCCTTGCATCCAGTGGTCCCAAACCCATATACCCTCCTCAGCCAGATTCCAGGCTTTGCCAGATGGTATAACTGCCTAGACTTAAAGGATGTCTTCTTCTTCCTTCTCCCCCTCCCCCGATGCAACCCTTGTTTGCCTTCAAATGGATGGAACCAGACACAGGGCATCAAAAACATTTGCCTGGCCACTTTGGGGAGTCACTGGTGAGAGACCTCGTTGGCTTTCCACACACTTTACCACACACTTTACCCTTTGCCAGCATGTGGATGACCTCCTTGCCAGCAATACCAGAGAGAATTGTACAGAGGGCACAACCCCACCCCCCCAACTCCTGTCAGATTCAGGGTATCAGGTCTCATGGAAAAAGGCACAGATCTGCCAACAGCAAGTCCAATACTTAGGCTTCTTCCTCACCCAAGGAAAAAGAGCACTAAGGACGAGAAAAAGAAGGTCATCAACTCCCTACCTCAGCCCCAAACTAAGGTGGGGTGGGTGGGCTACAGGAATTCCTCAGGGCTGCAGGATTCTGCTGAATCTGGATTCTCAGATTCTCAGCAATAGCAAGACTCCTCTATAATCCCTTGGTAGGGCTGGATTGAGAACCCCCTGTCTGGACAGAGGAGGCCAAAGCCTCCTTCCTAGAGATAAAGAATTCTTTGGGGCAGGCACCAACACTTGGCCTGCAGAATCTAGAAAAGCCTTTTAATTTCTCTGTGTTTGAGAATGAAAAGGTCGCCTTCGGGGTTCTCACACAACGGCAAGTAGCATACCTGTCCAAATGGTGGCAGGATGGCCACCGTGCCTTAGGACACTAGCAGTCACAGTTTTGTAATTAAAGAGGCAGATAAACTCACCCTGGGACAAGAGCACAATACCAGGGACTCCTCTGTGAGAATCCACTGGTCACTCTTAAAACAGCACGGATGTTGATCTCTACAATGTTCTTACCTTCTGAAGAAGGAAAACCAGATCATGACTGTTCTGAGGTGACCGGTAAAGTACTCACAAGCCACCCATGTCTGCGTGACCAGGCCCTACAGAACCCAGACCTCACCTTGTTCAGTGATGGTAGCAGTTCAATCACAGAGGACATTCAAAAGGCAGGGTATGCAGTGACACGCCTTAGTCTGAGCCCTCACCGTTAGCAAGGACAAGTGATTTAGCCGACTCCCGGTACTCCTTTGCTACTATACACATACATAGGGCAGTCTACAAAGAGAGGTGCCGCCTCACCGTGGTGGGGAAGACCATCAAAAACAAGGAGGAAATACTAAAACTCCTTGATGCTGTCTGGCTTCCAAAAGAAGTTACAGTTCTACACTGCAAAGGACACCAGAAGGGGGCAAACCCTACAGCATGAGGAAATTGTCTAGCAGACAAAGCAGCCAAGATAGCAGCTAATAAGGAGGTAGACATAGCTCCCTCCCTTATCCAAGCCATGACCCCCATCAGGAGTTCAAAAAAGAAATTGTCCCCCATTTTGGCTTAGCAGCCTCAAAGCTCAGGAAAAGTAGAGCGAATAAATCACACCCTTAAGGAAACCTTAGCCAAGTTCTGTCAGGAAACAAATCTCTCATGTCTGGACCTGTTGCCCCTGGCTCTCCTGTGTGTCCTTTGCACACCAGGAACTCAAGGTCTCTTCCCTTTTGAGAGGGCCCTCTTTAGGATCCCCCCTCTCACTAGGGGTCTTGGTCTAGGACAAAGACTGGAAAAAGACCCTCTCAAACTACAGTAAACTGGGCCTCATTCAGGTATCACCCCATGGGTCCACCACTCCAGAGTCAAGAGGGCCAATCCTGAGGAGCCCCAGACTTGGAAGACTGACCCAAATCTTATCTTCAGCCCTGCTCCAGCCACACCCTGGAAGCTGGCTGGTCTACACATGGCAGAAGGTTAATGAACCATTAAACATCAATTTTAGAATATTTACCAATGTGAAGTAATCTTTATGTATTTTATTTTGCTAAATATTGCATAGATTATATATGTGTATATATACATATATGCATGTGGATATATATAACTAGATACAGATATTCCTATAGATAGAATATATCAATATTTTAAAAATATTCGCAAACATTAGTAGTTATCTTTGTCTGCTGGTTTTATAAATTAGTTTTGATTTAGCTATCACTGGAAATAAGGGTAAATTTAGAGGAAAGTGTTTAAATAACACATCCTTATGAATGATAGATTCTAGTTTTGATTAATTATCTAGCTTAGGCTAGACAACTTGAGGTAAACTTCAGAGAGATTGCCAAAATAGATATATGGATAGTTTTCATGCTTGTTACTCTGTGGTAATAATAAAAGAGACCCCATGGACATGTGATTATTTAAATACCTGGAAAATGAGATGGGCTCCCCAATGATTGTGTAACTCAGCTGTCACCTTGATTAGTTCTATGTGGCTGGGATAACAAAACTGCTCCTTAAAAGCCAGAACATACCCCACTCCATTGGGTTAACTATGGACTTATGGAAATAGTAGATGGCCCCACCCTCCTTATAATTGGATTAGATAATACACTTGAGGATGCCCTTATCTCCTGGAACAAACCGTCTCTCACTTGCCAGTGATTGCTCATAATTAAGATATTGTTAAGATTAGACATCAGGAAAGAAGACTTCTTACCGGTTTTATCCTTTAACCATGTCTGTCCTGGGGGCCACCTCTATTGATGTAAAACTACAAATAGAGGCTTTAGCCCAAACCCAAAATGGTTTTCAAAAAGTGACCCTCCAAAACTTAATGGCCTTTAATATCCTAACTGCAAGTTAAAGAAAAAGTTGTTATGCTAATATTGAGACTAAATGTGTATATATCCCAGATGACTCTGCTAATGTATCCGAAGTTTTAGCACACATGCATAGCATACATAAATGATAACTCTTTCTACAGTGGACACAACATCATGCTAAGCTACAAAATCAATCTTCATGCTAGATTTGTGGCTTACTGTCCACATCAAGCACTTCAGACCTCCCTTGGTGGGTTTCTCCATTACAAGATACAGATTGGCATTATTTATATCAATACATAGCCAATATGATAGATCACCCCAATAGGCATACCAGCACATAAAGGGATATTTCTATTACTTAAAAAAAAATGTTTCTTGCTGACCTATGGTAAATGTTACACGGGACTCTCCAGGCCATAAGAGGCCTTTTTCTTATCCTCAAACTATCAGAATTTTAACTGAAAATGCCAACCCACAGATGGGCTCAGAACAACGCTGGACAAGATCCGTGTTCCATTGGTATGACCACCTGACATCTATTTTTCTTCCATCAGTCCATTTAGGAGATATCATGTGGCATATGGAGGCCCTTGATAAATATAGATTAAGGCCTTAAATGACTCCCAAAATACCAGTATATTATTAAACACAAAAGTAACTCTAATGCGTAAAGTAATTCTACAAAATAGAATGATATTAGATGTCTTAACAGCAAGACATGGAGGAACGTGTGTCATTATTAAAGCTGAATGTTGTGTCTATATTCTACATTATAACTAAAATATAACAGGATTACTTACTGATAGAAACAATCAAATTGGTGCTCTTAAAGATTGCATTGTCACTTAATGGTCATTTGCATTCCTGGTCAGGAGGTGTGCAATGGTCCACCTCATTGCTCCTCTTATTTTTCATTATAATAATAATTCTAATATATTGTTTCTTTTGCTTTGTTCTCTCCTGTTGCCAAGCAAGCAGTTCCTGACTCCTTCATCCAGCTGACAGATGATCCTACTCAAAACAAATTCACCCTGATGTCCCCTCCGAGCTCTAGAGTAATGGCCCACCATAACAGTTCCTTGTAGGGTCAGAGAGTGACTAATTTTGGTCCATAGGTAGGGACATCTCTATGATGACCCCTATCAGGTTCAAGAAGTTACAGAAGATGAGCCCTTTGCCCTTAAACAAGATTAAAGATTTAAGGACTGAAAAGTTGGTCAGGTCAGGGAGAAAATGGTGAGGAACAGAAGCAGAAAAGTGTTCACCTTTAGCGTAGAAGACTGACCTATAGCCTGAATAGTTCCGATAAGAATCATATATGTACTGGTTGTTACATTCTCTCATGACAGCCTGTACATCTCACCCATAGTTAATATCGAGCTGAATGATAAAGCACCAGAGAAATCTTGCAGAAGTAGTTTTAGGAGTAGAAATTCGAAGAAGATATTTATTATCTAATACTCCCTGAGCATGGTCCCTGCTCCTTGAGCACTACATATATAACCATCAGATTCAGACAGCAAAAATGCAGCATTTTCTGCTCATGGGTCCTGTCCCCATGCTATAATAAAAGCACCTTTTTATTTTGCACCAAAAATGTTTCAATAATTCTGTCTTGACTGTTTGCTCATGGCGCTACATCAGCACAGATATTCAGATTTGGTTCAAAGATAGCAGTTTGATGGGAAGATGCTGAGTGTAGTTCCCAGGGAAAGAACTTGGTGGTGCCACTCTCACTTCTCAGAATACATTCTTCTTTACTGTAAAACCAATGCTGAATGCCATTTTCACCCTTCATCCTTTTTTGTAAAAAGCAAAAATCCCTCTAAGATTTCTTTTGGTTAGCAGGGGCACCTGCGTGGTCAATCATTTAAGCATCTGACTTCAGCTCAGGTCATGATCTCATGTTTCAAGAGTTCGAGCCTCACTTTGAGGGGGCTCAAGCCCTGCTCCTCTCTCTCTCTCTTTCTCTCTCTGCCCCTCATGGGATCCTCTCTCTCTGCTCCTCCCTCACTCATGCCCTCTCTTGGTTAGGGAAAACAGGTACTAATGAAGGGTCTTTTGTTAAAACAAAGTGGTGTGATGCAACGTTTCCAAAAGCAGGGGATACCTGTATCTACTATTCCTGAGAGATGGTTCAAAACAGCTTTCAGTCTTGAGGCACATAAAATGTTCTTTCCTATACCATATTTAATTACTTTTTTTTTCACTTATATAACAGTTAGAAAAGACATTATGGGCCTTTAAAAAGTATTTTAACCCCCCCCCCAAAAGTATTTTAACCCAACTATGTATCTGCATAGGTAAACCAGTCATCCTTTTCTAAGGAGTTGAATGTCCTAAAACACCATTAAGAGGTGAAAGTGGATGCTTTTATTAAATACTAAAGGCATCAAGTGGCTATGCTCCTTTACTATATGACATCCTGCCCTCTACTCCCTTCCCTCCCTCTATTCCATGGCCTCTTCCCCCATCTCTTTCAGACATTTCCTCACTTCCTAAATAGCAAGAGATAATCCCTGGTATCCTCCTAGTTATTTTTAAAAAGATGGTTGGCATTAGGGAAAAAAACAGCACACAGAGATAAATGCTAATGTTTGAGAATATTTTGTAAATATTGATTGATATATTCTATCTATAGGGATATCTGTATCTAGTTATATATATCCACATGCATATAATCTGTGCAATATTTAGCAAAATAAAATACATAAAGATTACTTCACATTGGTAAATATTCTAAAATTGATGTTTAATGGTTCATTAATATTATGTAATTTTATAAGCAGCATTTTGCTTAATCCAATCTAAGAGTCTGCCTTTTAGGGGAGTTTAAACCATTTACATTCATATAATTGATTTGTCACCTCCCCAATCCTTGTTGCCTTAGTGACAGGTTGCTTCCTATATATGTGGCTTATCTTAGTCATTCTCCTTTGACCTCTTTAGTCTGCCTCCTAAGGTACTCAAGATAGACAGCACGGATTTAGGAAGACTCCTGATTTTAGCTTCCATGTGCCATTCCAGTTGTTCCAAAAACAGGATGATTGGTTTTGCTCACTTCAGTATATCACTTAGTTTGGAGAGCTGCCTTTCTCCTCTTAATCTGAGCACTAAAGTTATAGTGTTCTTTCTTGGCATTTTCCAGAACCTCTGCTAGGCTCACATTGTAAATGGCTACTAAATATTGTGTGTATTGTTATACATAGCATTTAATTGTATTGAAAATAGGGTTTGTACATATCCTTTTATTTTGCTTATTGCTATTATTTGATTCCAGATTGGTGAAAGATAAAATTTCCATCTTTACTCTGACATTTTAATATGAAAATCTGATTTTCAATTTTTACTGAGTTCAAATTTTGTCCCTTGATTTTTTAAAAATTGGGAAAGACATAATTATTTTTAAAAGTTCTGTAGGAAGAAGATTGACCATATGCACTTCAATCTCCATTCTTTTCTCTCTATTTGAGGCAATGGGAGGAAAAATAGAACCTGTTCAGAAGCAGGTACTGAGTCTTTACATATGGAAGACTTCATTTCCACATCTATATTAGGAATATGGAGATCCTAGCTTCTAGGTAAACAGGGTAGGCTGCTGAAAGGGAAGGGGGACGTGTGTGAGCCCACCGTGTGTGAGGGAGCTACACAGAAAATGTACAAATTTGATCACACTGTCAGCAAGATGCAGGGGAAACAGGCATTCTGGGACATTGCTGGTGGGAGTTAAACATCTCCTTAAAAAAATTTTTTTTAATGTTTTATTTATTTCTAGGAGAGAGAGAGAGAGAGACAGCGTGAGCAGGGGAGGGTCAGAGAGAGAGGGAGTCACAGACTGAAACAGGCTCCAGGCTCTGAGCTGGCAGTCAGCACAGAGCCCGACGCGAGGCCCGAACCCACAAACCGCGAGATCATGACCTAAGTGAAGTCGGACGCTTACCCGACTAAGCCACCCGGGCGCCCCTAAACATCCCCTTTTAAACCATACAATGGGTTGGCACTCACCCTGAGCCTCAACTCCGGTTCTACACTGCATGTGATGAAGGCATTTATTGTCCTGACCCCAGAATTCCTCTCCCATGACCTGGACCAGCTCATCCAGTAGCTGCAGCAGCATGTGGAGTCAGTGACAGCCCCATGTAAGTACCCAAGGAAGGTTCTCTCCTCTCCCTTGCTGACATTTGGAGGGCGCCAGGTCTGGGTTTGGGGGACAGTCTGGCTGCTGACCCTGGTGAGAGAGGATTCTCCTGGTTTGGGGGTGGAGGAGAGACAGATTGTGGAAGGGTTACAGGCGCCAGAGCAGGGGGGAGGAGGCCCGGTAAACACTCGAGGATACGAAGGGCGACCTCGGGGTGCCTGGGTGGCTCAGTTGGTTGGATGGCCGACTTTGGCTCAGGTCATGATCTTACAGTTTGTGGGTTCCAGCCCCACATTGGGCTCTGTGCTGACAGCTAGATCAGAGCCTGGAGCCTGTTTTGAATTCTGTGTCTCCCTCTCTCTCTAACCCTCCCCTGCTCACGCTGTCTCTCTTTCGCTCAAAAATAAATAAAACATTAAAATTTTTTTAAAAACTGAAGGGCTATCTCAAGAAACAAGCCAAAGTACACAGGTGGAGAGTCCCAAATACCACTAAGAGTAAGGAAATAAAATAACAAAGTCTCAACAAGAGAGACCAAGAGACACCATTCAAAGAACACTTGCTGAACGGACAGGCCCTGGATAGTCAAAGAGCCTTCTTTAATACAGCAGTACTTGCTGGTGCAGAGTGTATTCGAAGCTTTTAAAACTAAAAAGAGATAGAAAGCTAACCAAAATGACAAAACGGAAGAACTCTCCTCTAAAGAAATTCCAGGAAGAAATGACAGCTAAAGAACTGCTCAAAACATATATAAGCAACATAACTGAACAAGAATTTAGAACAATAGTCATAAAATTAATCGCTGGCTTGAAAAAGACATGGAAGACATCAGAGAAACTATTGCTACAAAGACTATGGAGCTTAAAAATAGTTGTAATGAATTTAAAAAAATGCTATAAATGAGATGCATAATAAAATGGAGGCATCCAATGCATGGATTGAAGAGGCAGAGAGGAGAATAGGTGAATTAGAAGACACAATTATAGAAAAAGATGAAGCTGAGAACAAGAGAGATAAACTGATCCGGGAACATGAAAAGAGAGTTCAAGAGCTCAGGGATACAATCAAATGGAACAATATCCATATCATAGGAATCCCAGGAGAAGAGAGAGGGAAAAGCCCTGAAGGAGTCCTTGAACAAATTAGAGCTGAGAACTTCCCCAATCTGGGGAAGGAAACAGACATTGAAATCCAAGAGGCACAGAGAACTCCCCTCAGATGTTAACTTGAATCAATCTTCTGCACGACATATCATAGTGAAACTGGCAAAATATAAGGACAAAGAGAGAATTCTGAAAGCAGCTAGAGATAAAAAGGCCCTAACATACAAAGGGAAACCTATCAGAGTCGTTACACACCTATTTACTGAAACTTGGCAGGCCAGGAATGGCAGGAATCTTCAATGTGATGAACAGAAAAAATAAGCAGCCAAGAACCCTCTATCTAGCAAGCCTGTCATTCAGAATAGAAGGAGAAATAAAAGTCTTTCCAAATAAACAAAAATTGAAAGAATTAGTCACCACTAAACCAGCCCTTCAAGAAATCCTAAGGGAGACCCTATGAGGGAAAGGTTCCAAGGAATGCAAGGAATCAGAGACACCACAACAAACATGAATCCTACAAAGAACACAATGACTCTAAATCCATATATTTCAATAATAACACTGAATGTAAATGGGCTAAATGTCCCAATCAAAAGACATAGGGTAGCAGAATGGATAAAGAAAACAAAATCCATCTATTTGCTGTCTACAAGAAACTCATTTTAGACCTGAGAACACCTTCAGATTGAAAGTAAGGGGATGGAGAAATATATATCAGGCTACTGGAAGTCAAAAGAAAGCTAGAGTAGCTATACTTATATCAGACGAACTGGACTTTAAAGTAAAGACAGTAACAAGGGATGAAGAAGGACATTATATAATAATTACAGGATCTATCCATTAGGAAGAGCTAACAATTATAAATGTCTATGCACTGAATACAGGAGTATCTAAACACATAAAACAATTAATCACAAACAGAAACAATTTTATGGATAAGAATGTGCTAATAGCAGAGGACTTTAATATTCCACTTACAGTAATGGATAGATCAACTAGACAGAAAATCACTAAAGAAACAATGGACTTGAATGACACATTGGACCAGATGGATTTAACAGATATATTTTGAACTCTACATCCTGAGGCTATAATATTCACTTTTTTCTCAAGTGCACATGGTACATTCTCCAAGATAGATCACATACTGGGACATAAAGCAGCCCTCAATAAATATAAAAGAACTGAGATCATACCATGCACACTTTCAGATCACAATGCTATGAAACTTGAAATCAATCACAGGAAGCAGTCTGGAAAACCTCCAAAAACATGGAGATTAAAGAACACCCTACTAATGAACAAATGGACCAATCAGCCAACTAGAGAAGAAATTTAAAAATATTTGGAAACAAATGAAAATGAAAATACAATAATCCAAACTCTATGGGATGTGGCAAAGGCAGTCCTAAGAGGAAAGTACATTGCACTCCAGGCCTATTTCAAGAAATTAGAAAAAGTGCAAGTACAAAATCTCTAACAGTGCACCAAAGGAACTAGAAGGAGAGCAACAAGAGCACCCCAAACCCAGTAGGAGAAGAGAAACAATAAAAATCACGGCAGAAATGAACAATATAGAAATTAAAAAAAAAAAAAAAAACAGTTGAACAGATCAATGAAACCAAGAGTTGATTTTTTGAAAAAATAAAAAAAATTGACAAACCTCTATCCAGGTTTAAAAAGAAAAGAGAGATCACTCAAATAGACGAAATCATGAATGAAAATGGACTTATTACAACCAAGCCGTCAGAAATACAAGCAATTATCAGGGAATACTATGACAAATTATATGCCAACAAATTGGACAGCTGAGAAGAAATGGACAAATTCCTAAACACACACACACTACCAAAATTCACACAGGAAAAGATAGAAAATCTGAACAGACCCATAATTAGTGAAGAAATTGCATCAGTTATCAAAAATCTCCCAACAAATAAGAGCCCTGGGCCAGATGGCTTCCCTGGGGAATTCTACCAGACATTTAAAACAGAATTAATACCCATTCTTCTCAAGCTATTCCGGAAAATAGAAATCAAAACTTCCAGATTCATTTACGAAGCCAGCATCACTTTGATTCCCAAGCCAGACAGAGACCCAGCAAAAAAAGAGAACTACAGGCCAATATCCTTGATGAATATGGATGCAAAAATCCTCAACAAGATCCTTGCAAATCAAATCCAACAGCACATAAAAAGAATTATCCACCATGATCAAATGGGATTCATTCCTGGGTTACAGGGCTGGTTCAATATTCGCAAATCAATCAATGTGATACATCATATTAACAAAAGAAAATATAAAAACCATATGATCCTGTACAGATAGATGTAGAAAACACATTCAACAAAATACAGCATCCTTTCTTAATAAAGACCCTCGAGAAAGTCGGGATAGAAGAAACTTATTTAAACATCATAAAAGCCATCTATGAGAAGCTCTCAGCTAACATCAACCTCAATGGGGAAAAATTGAGAGCTTTCTCCCTGAAATCAAGAACACAACAGGGATGTCTATTCTCACCACTGTTGTTTAACATAGTGTTGGAAGTCCTAGCATCAGCAATCAGACAACAAAAAAATAAATAAAAGGCATCAGAATTGGCAAAGAAGAAGTCAAAATTTCACTTTTTGCAGATGACATGATACTCTACATAGAAATCTGACAGACTTCACGAGAAGTCTACTAGAGCTGATCCATGAATTCAGCAAAGTTGCAGGATACAAAATCAATGTACAGAAATCAGTTGCATTTTTATACACCAATAATGAAGCAACAGAAAGAGAAATCAAGAAACTGATCCCATTCAAAATTGCACACACACACACAAAAAAAACCCATAAAATACCTGGGAATAAACCTAACCAAAAATATAAGATATCTGTATGATGAAAACTACAGAAAACTTATGAAGGAAATTGAAGAAGACACGAAGAAATGGAACAACACTCCATGCTCATGGGTCGGAAGAATAAATATTGTTAAAATGTCATTACTACCCAAAGCAATCTACACATTCAATGCAATCCCAATCAAAATTGCACCAGCATTCTTCTCAAAACTAGAACAAACCGTCCTAAAATTTGTATGGAACCACAAAAGACCCCAAATAGCCAAAATAATATTGAAGAAGAAAACCAAAATGGGAGGCATCACCATCCCAGACTTTAGCCTCTACTACAAAGCTGTAATCATCAAGACAGTATGGTATTGGTACAAAAGCAGACACATAGACCAATGAAATAGAATATAGAACACACAATTGGACCCACAAATGTATGGCCAACTAATCTTTGACAAAGCAGGAAAGAGTATCCAATGGAAAAAAGACAGCTTNGGGTAAATTCCTAACAGTGCTATTGCTGGGTCATAGGGGAGTTCTATTATTAGAGTCCTTAGGAACCTCCACACTGTTTTCCAGAGGAGCTGTACCAGTTTACATTCCCACCAACAGTGTAGGAGGGTGCCCGTTTCTCCACATTCTCGCCAGCATCTAGAGTTCTCTGATTTGCTCATTTTAGCCACTCTGACTGGCGTGAGGTGGTATCTCAGTGTGGTTTTGATTTGTATTTCCCTGATGAGGAGGGATGCTGAGCATCGTTTCATGTGTCTGTTGGCCATCTGGATGTCCTCTTTGGAGAAATGTCTGTTCATATCTTCTGCCCATTTCTTCACTGGGTTGTTTGTTTTTCGGGTGTGAAGTTTGGTGAGTTCCTTAGAGATTCTGGATACTAACCCTTTATCTGATACGTCGTTTGCAACTATCTTTTCCCATTCCTTTGGTTGCCTATTAGTTTTGTGGGTTGTTTCCTTTGCTGTGCAGAAGCTTTTAATCTTGATGAGGTCCCAATAGTTCATTTTTGTTCTTGGTTCCCTTGCCTTTGGGGATGTGTCAAGACAGCCTCTTTAACAGATTGTGCCGGGAGAACTGCATAGCAACATGCAGAAGAATGAAACTAGATCATTTTCTCACACCATACACAAAAATAAACTCAAAATGGATAAAGGACCTGAACGTGAGTCAGGAAACCATCAAAACCCTAGAGGAGAAAGCAGGAAGCAACCTCCTTGACCTCCACCGCAGCAATTTCTTACTTGACACATCCCCAAAGGGAAGGGAACCAAGAACAAAAATGAACTATTGGGACCTCATCAAGATAAAAATCTTCTGCACAGCAAAGGAAGCAATCAATAAAACTAACAGGCAATNACTGAGATATCACTTCACACTGGTCAGAGTGGCTAAAATTAACAACTCAGGAAACAACAGATGCTGGTGAAGATTTGGAGAAATGGGAACCCTCTTGTACGGTTGGTGGGTATGCTAACTGGTGCAGCTGCTCTGGAAAACTGTGGAGGTTCCTCAAAAAATTAAAAATAGAACTACCCTACAATGCAACAATAGCACCACTAGGAATTTATCCAAAGGATACAAGAGTGCTGATTCATAGCGGCACATGTACCCCAATATTTTTAGCAGTGCTATCAACAATAGCCAAATTATGGAAAGAGTCCAAATGTCCATCAACTGACAAATGGATAAAGAAGATGTGGTTTATATATACAGTGGAATACTACTTGGCGATGAGAAGGAATAAAATCTTGCCATTTTCAACAACATGGATGGAACTGAAGGGTATTATGCTAAGTGAAGTAAGTCAGTCAGAGAAAGACAGATATGTGTTTTCACTCATATGTGGAATTTAAGAAAGTTAACAGAAGACCATAGGGGAAGGGAAGGGGAAAAATAGTTTCAAACAGAGAGGGAGGCAAACCATAAGAGATTCTTAAATACAGAGTACATACTGAGGGTTGATTGGAAGGGTGAGGGAGAGGGGAGAATGGGTGATGGACATTGAGGAGGACACTCTTTGGTATGAGCACTGGGTGTTATATGTAAGCGATGAACCATGGGAATCTACCCACAAAACCAAGAGCACACTATACGTACTGTATGTTAGCCAATTTACCAATAAATTATGTTAAATAAATAAAAAAATGTTTTGAATTGACTGTTAATGAGTTTGTTTCGAATCTTCTCACTATAGTGGTATATTATGAGTTACATTATCTTTGTTAACATGAATATTCTTGTCAAATCATAAAGACAATTAAATATTTTTCAGTTACATTCACATANAATCACAACCACACTGAGATATCACTTCACACTGGTCAGAGTGGCTAAAATTAACAACTCAGGAAACAACAGATGCTGGTGAAGATTTGGAGAAATGGGAACCCTCTTGTACGGTTGGTGGGTATGCTAACTGGTGCAGCTGCTCTGGAAAACTGTGGAGGTTCCTCAAAAAATTAAAAATAGAACTACCCTACAATGCAACAATAGCACCACTAGGAATTTATCCAAAGGATACAAGAGTGCTGATTCATAGCGGCACATGTACCCCAATATTTTTAGCAGTGCTATCAACAATAGCCAAATTATGGAAAGAGTCCAAATGTCCATCAACTGACAAATGGATAAAGAAGATGTGGTTTATATATACAGTGGAATACTACTTGGCGATGAGAAGGAATAAAATCTTGCCATTTTCAACAACATGGATGGAACTGAAGGGTATTATGCTAAGTGAAGTAAGTCAGTCAGAGAAAGACAGATATGTGTTTTCACTCATATGTGGAATTTAAGAAAGTTAACAGAAGACCATAGGGGAAGGGAAGGGGAAAAATAGTTTCAAACAGAGAGGGAGGCAAACCATAAGAGATTCTTAAATACAGAGTACATACTGAGGGTTGATTGGAAGGGTGAGGGAGAGGGGAGAATGGGTGATGGACATTGAGGAGGACACTCTTTGGTATGAGCACTGGGTGTTATATGTAAGCGATGAACCATGGGAATCTACCCACAAAACCAAGAGCACACTATACGTACTGTATGTTAGCCAATTTACCAATAAATTATGTTAAATAAATAAAAAAATGTTTTGAATTGACTGTTAATGAGTTTGTTTCGAATCTTCTCACTATAGTGGTATATTATGAGTTACATTATCTTTGTTAACATGAATATTCTTGTCAAATCATAAAGACAATTAAATATTTTTCAGTTACATTCACATATAAATAAATAAATAAATAAATAAATAAATAAATAAATAAATAAATAAATAAAAAGCCATAGTCACCAAAATAATATGATACTGGCACAAAAACAGTTAGACCAATGAAAGAGAATCAAGAGCCTAAAAATAATCCCAAGCATATATGGCCAACTAATATTTGACAAGGGAGCCAAGAATTAAACTGGACCCATTTCTTACCCCATTCACAAAATAAACTAAAAATGGATTTTAAAAGTCTTAAGTGTAAGATCTTAAACCATTAATTTCAAGAAGAAAAGAGGAATAAAACTCCTTCACGTGGGTTTTCAAAATGAGTTTTTTGGATATGACACCCAAAACACATCAACAAAATAAAAAATAAGTGAAACAACATCAAATTACAAAGCTTCTGTACACAAAAGAAACCACCAACAAAATGAAAAGACAAACAGAATAAGAAAAAAAAGTACAAATGTTGTATCTATCAAGGGGTTAATACTGAAAATATATAAAGAGCTTATACAACTCAGTAGCAATAATAATAATAATAATAATAATAATAATAAAATGGGTGCCTGAGTGGCTCAGTCGGTTAAGCGACTGACTCTTGGTTTTGACTTAGGTTATGATCTCACAGTTTCATGGGTTCAAGTCCTGCATCTGGCTCTGCAATGCCAATGCAGAGCCTGCATGGGGTTCTCTCCTTCACTCTCTGCCTCTCCCTCACTCCCACTGTCTCTGAATCTCTCAAAATAGATGAATAAACTTTAAAAATAATATAATAATAATAATAAGGCCAAAAATGGTCAGAATACCTGAAGAGACATTTCTCCAAAGAAGATATACAAAAGGCTAAATAGGTACATGAAAAGGTGTTCAACGTCACTAGACGTTAGGGGAACGCAAAATAAAACCACAGTGAGATAATTATCTCATACCTTTAAGGTTAGAATAGCCATCATGGATGTGAAGACAAGGGAACCATTAAGTACTATTGGTGAAACTGTATTGGTACAGCCACTAGGGAAAACAATGTGAAGTATCCTCAAAAATTAAAGATATTACTACCATTTGATTCAGCTATTTCACTTCTGGGAATATATCTAAAGGAAACAAAAACATTAACTCAAAAAGATATATGTATCTCCGTGTTCATGTCAAAATTATTTACAATATTGAAGACATGGAAACAACCTAAATGTCTACTAATGAATGGATGGATAGAGAAGTTGTGAATATAATAGTATATTATTCAACCATAAGAAAAGGAAATCTTACCATTTGTAACCAGATGGATGGCCCCTAAAGGCATTATGCTAAGTTAAATTATACGAAGAAAGACAAATACTACATGATCTCATTTATAAGTGTAACCTAAAAATAAACCAAATTCAGGAAAATGATACTTGCGGTTACCAGACTAGAGGGTGGGGGAAGGGAAAATGGGAAGAAAGTAGTCAAAAGGTACAAACTTCTGCGGTGCCTTGCTGGCTCAGTCACTAAAGCATACAACTCTTGCTCTCAGGTTTGTGAGCCCCACACTGGGTGTAGAGATTACTTACAAAAATAAAATTTTTAAAAACAAAAATGTACAAACTTCAGGTTATAAGCTAAATAGGTACTAGGGATGTAATGTCCAACATGATGATTACAGCTAACATTGCCATATGATGTATAGGGAGGTTAACAGTAAATCCTGAGAGATGTCATCACAGGAGATTTTTTCCCCTTTTTTCTTCTTTTCTTTTTATTCTATTTGTGAAGCTGGATGTTAGCTTAATCTATTGTGGTAATCATTTCATTTCACAATATATGTAAATCAAATCATCATGCTGTACTTCTTAAACATATACAGTGATATATGTCAATTATTTCTCAATAAAACTGGAAAAAATAATTATTAAATCTTGAAAAATATGGGCAGAGGATCTGAATAGACATTTTTCCAAAGAAGACATACAAATGGCCAACATGCATACCACATACACATACATACATACATACATACATACATACATATAATGGAATATTATTCAGCTATGAAAAATAAAGAAATTCTGCTATTTGCAACATCATGGATAGGCCTTGAGATCATTATGCTAAGTAAAATAAGTCAGACAGAGAAAGATAAATACCATATGATATCATTTATCTGTGGTATCTAAAAAAATCTAAACTCAGATCAGACTAGAAAGATAGTTACTAGGAGCTGGAGGATGGAGGAAACGGAGACATAGTGGTCAAAAGGTAGAAAATTTCAGTAATTTAGGATGAATAAGTTCTAGAGATTTAATGTACAGCATGATGACTATAGTTAACAATACTGTGCTGTATTCTTGAAATTTGTTCAGAGTAGATCTTAAGTGTTCTCAGTACAGCACACACAAAAAAGGTAGCTATGTGAAATGATGGGTATGTAATTAGCTTGATTGTGATTATTTCACAATACACATGTATATTAAAGCATCACACTGTATATCTTATATATATGTATATATATATAATATTATATATATTATATCTCCATGAAGCCAGGGAGGAAAAAAGAAAGTGGGGATAAAAGACATTTTCAACTATTACTATTGAATCTCTATTTCTCTAAGTTTATTTCTTCCCTCAGTTTTGTTAATTGTTTCTTCATGTATTATGTGGCTCTAATTTTAGGTGTATATGTGGTTATGAAGGTTATATCTTCCTAAATGTCACAGACTGAGTCTGGAGTTCTCTCTTGTCCAGAAAGAGAGCAGAAGCAGAACTGAATACGAGGGAGGCTAATGTCTGGGAGGAGACAAGAGCTCCCAATAGGGGTTTCAAATCCCTATTTATTGAGCTAACAAGATATTACCTACGTGGTGAACATGAGGAAAATAAAATCTTACACACGTGAACATGGAGGAAACAATCAGACAGTAATCATCAACTTGTGTGTGTAAGAAGCAAAGGGTCAGGGGAGCAAGTGGAATTTGTGATGAAAGTACAATGGTATATTGGCTTCAAATGGAAAGTACTCATGATCCCATTACAATATCTTGCTAGCAAACCTCAGGTGTTTTCACCCCTTGGTGGCAGCTTTCTGCCTAAGCTTTTTTCTAACCCATTTATATAGGAGAACCTATTTCCCCGCACCTAAGGATGACACTATTATCACGCTTAAAAGTCTCTCTTTGTCTCTTCCAACATTTTTTAAAAGTCCAATTTGTCTTATGTTGCTACAGGCATTCCAGCTGTGCCTGGGCCACTTTCTTATTTCTTTGCATATCATATATATTTTTTTATTTTAAATTTTAGATAATATATTGTAGCAACTCTGGTTATGATTCTCCCCCACCCATTTCATGCTTATTATTGTAATTTGCTTGTTTACTTAACTATTGGTAGAACTCTTTTAGTTTGAAGCCTCTGATGTTGCTTGTGAGAGGTCACATCTTTGTGGTTACCTGGGATGAAAATGGTTTTAGGAGGGTTCTCTTTGACTGCCTCTGTCTCTGATCACACTCAGATGTTAGACACCTTTCATTGCTAGCTGATCCACTTTATTGTTTTTACTATCCCTTTGGACATAAATTGCTGCACAACTTGACACAACTGAAGCTGGGCCTCATTTTAGAGGTGGTTCTGAAGGCAGTTTATGACATTTGCTCTGACCCCAGATTGATTTTCTTAGGTATCTCTTTCTCTGCTTCTCTCTGGCATCAACAATGTGTACCATACAAGGGAGTTTTTCAAACCAATTCACCTGTGCTCTTTTCTTTCCTCAGCCACAAATTCTGATCGCTCCTGTATATGGCAGTATTGAGAAAAGGTGAATATAGACATGTCATAAAGATGCCCCAGGAATTAATAGCCTCAGTGTGTTGGTTAAAGACCATAGAAGTTAAATGAGAGAAAGTTTCCAGTGAGGCCATCATGGGACTGGGAGACTAGGGAGGGAGAGAAAAACACTTTTTAAGGTTTCTATATGGAACATGACTGTGTGTCCACAAGAAATGAATTAAAAGTTTCTGAAATTGAGATAAAAATTACAAGAATTCATAAGATGCAGCGGGCACCATCTTGGCATCCAGTAACATTAGATATTGTAAAGAAAAGAAGTGAAGAGTGTGACAGTAATCAAGGGTTATGAACTGATTTTGTAAGTCAGTGAAAGATTAAAGAGTCTAGGGACTCAAAGATACTAGAAAGAAGAGCAGAACTGAAATGTGCATGGTAATAGGCTAACTAGAGAGGTTAAAAAAAGTCAAAGGACAGCCTAATGTATTGAAGGGCTCCAAAAGCAGAAAGGAAACCAGTGATTATCTGATGGCAAAGCTTAAGTGCAACAAATATGGGTGGAAACAGAGCTGGAAGAAAGGATCTACATAGAGGTAAAGCCTTGAGATTTAATCTTCAAAGTGGAGAAATTCAGAGCTATCAGACAGACTGAAATAAACTGGAGATAGCAAGTTTTGGAAATATGGGGCTTGAGAAATTAGGGCTTTCTGATAGGTCATTATGTGTGTAATGGCAAGGGATCGGAAGACAAAGAAAATTCTCATCCATCTAGTATTAGAGTTACAAAAAGATGATATGGGATGTTTTGTAACCAGGAGATCTGGAAAGGATGGCATAATTTTCAAAATTATGCATTACATGGAGAAATTATTTCAACATTTGACACAGAGATATAATGCTTCACTTAGTATTACAACTTTGGTCTTTCTGATTCACACAGAAGAAAGCCAGCCAAGAACAAATTCTTATTTAGTGTCAACTATTATTCTAAGATTTGTCTATTAGAATGATAACTTTTTGAATTTTATAGTAAGGTCTCATTTAATAGAATTAGGCTATCACCTGAGCAATTCAGTTGAGAGTTGACTTCTCACCCAGTGAACATTCTGTTTACATAAAGCCTTTGGTCTAATGTGGAGACAGTATGTTCAGTCTTTCATCTATAAAGGCATGTTGGGAAGCAATCTTTAAATTTTGCACTGCAGCTGTAAACAACTTAATTAATTATTTCAGAATAATCTGTTGAACAATAAATTACTAAAGTGAAGCCTGTGTCTCAACATGATTTTAGGTCCCTTCATGTCCTAGGAGGCTCTGTCCTGAACACAGAGAATCCAGTGATGAACAAAGACATGATTATAATTGTCTAGGAAGAGGATATAACAAACTGAACCAAGTTGTCTAGAAGGAGGACATGACAAACTAAACCAAGGAGTCAGGGATTTTTTCCTACATAAATTTAGTTTAATAGTCAGTAAGTAGATGAATGTGAAGATTAGGATGACAATACAAGTAATTTTCTTTTCAACATCTACCTGAATTCCAAATGAATAAACTACACAAAAAGGTTTACTTAATGATTTATAAACTTAAGAAAAGTAACTGTTTACTGAGTACCTACTATATCCCCAAGTGGTTAACATACATTAATCCTAATTGGTGACAGTACCAAAGTGGGCAATTGTTGCTTCTCATGCAGACTTGAGTTTAAGCCCTCACTCCCCCACCCCCAATAACCTTCCCACCTCTAAGTGGTTCTAGTGTGTTCTGCTATTTGGAAATCCTCACAGCACATCTCAAGGGAGATATTACTGACTTAATTTTATAAACAAAGAAACTGAGGTCAGATTGATTAAATAAATTGCCAATGGCCTCCCAGCTTCTAAATGTAAAAGTTATCATTTGAACCAAAGTCTTGAGGGTTATTTTCTTCACAGTGCTTCAGTAATGATTGTGTTTCTTTTTTGTATCTATATGGAATACTGAGATGTATTTTAAAAAAATTCTTCCTCCATTTGATTTCTTATACCACTTTTAGAGTTTCTTCTACCTCATTTTATTTTCTTTGCTCAGATTTATGTCTGAGTAAAAAGAAGAAACAGTATTTTAAGACTGCCAGCAAACATTTCTGACTGTGTGGCTACATAGCCAGGCTGATGAAGAGTTCGGAAGGGAGTAGAGGTTTCAAAACTGATATTCCCAGTATTACTTTAGATATTCTTAGTTCCTATTTTATATTCCTTGTAAAGATCCTAGGCCAATTTGTCCTCAAATTCCTTTCTTGGTGTGGCTCTAGTTTGCAAAAGAATGAATTACCCTGCCAGTTGGCTTATTGCTAGTGTCAAATACTGGAGAGAAACTGAAGGAGGAGAGAAAGATGGAAGCCAAACTTTGTTCTATCTCCTCAATAGCAGTGCCTTGACTGGTAGCCTAATGTAGCTCCAGCCTCCAAAAGGTGACCCTGGCCCCTGTTCTCTGATAGTGCTGTCTCCTCCTATTGTCCCTTCAAGCTGGGATAGGGGAGATAATGGTTTGCTATTGTTGCTAGCCTCTGCTTGGCCTGGGCATCTTGTTGGGCTTCTCAGTTTTTCATCACCTATATAACCATCACCCTGCAATAAAATCCTGCTGTTTTAGGGGAGCCTGGGTGCCTCAGTTGGTTGAGTATCCAACATCACATCAGGTCATGATCTCATGGTTTGTGAATTTGAGCCCCATATTGGGCTTGCTGCTGTCAGTGCAGAGCCTGCTTAGGATTCTCTTTGCCCCTCCACTGTGTGTTCTTTCTCCCTGTATCTCAAAACTAAGTAAACATTTTTTTTAAATCCTAATGCTTTAAAAACTCAGGTGATTTTTCATATGATTTCACTTATATGTGGAGCCTAAAAACAAACAAACAAGCAAACAAAACAAATGAATAAGCAAACCAAATGCAGAAACAGACTCAGAAATACAGACAACCTACTGATGGTTGCTAGAGGGGAGAGTTGTGGGGGCATGGGCAAAATGGGTGAAGGGGAGGGGAGACAGAGGCTTCCAGTTCTGGAAGGAATAAGTCAAGGAGATAAAATGCACAGAATAAGGAGTATAGCCCATGGTATTATAATAATATTGTATGGTGTCTGACAGCAGCTACTATACTAGTAAGCATAGCATAACATATACAGTTGTTGAATCACTCACTATGTTGTACACCTTGAACTAATGTAACATTGTGTGTCAACTGTATTTCAATTAAAAAAAGAATTCAGGTAATTTTTATTTTCCTGATTAAATCTTGACACACACCCAAAATACTTGATACTTCATTATGAAGCTCAGTGTATTTGTGCATGTATATTTAATAATTCTTAGCCAAAGTCTAAGTTTCATAAGGACAGAGACCATGTCTGTCCCCTTCATCCCTGTATTGCAGTAATTGCCAGTTAAGAGGTGTTTAAAAATTATTTCTTGAATTAATGAATGGAAGAATAAGAAGCACCATCAAGTTTTTCTCTCCTCAAAGCATCTGTCACCTCCTCACTTTTTATTCTTGCCCTAGAATAACAAGGTAAAATTACAACAAAGGAAGCTATTCTTCTGTACTTGCTGATACATCCTCATGTCATTCAAGAAAAGTGAACACACACACAAAAATCAAGTAACATATGCCCTAATAATCAAAATCAAAGTGGAATATTTGAATGTACCAAAAAAGTACATGTACATGTACCAAAAAAGTCAAAACTCTGTGATACCAACCTGAGAAGCTGACAGTAGGGAAGTTCAACCTGATGTGGCTTCATGGAACCAGAGAAAAACCAAGTGAGCACAGAACTAGTTTAAACTTGAAACTTGTTCTCTCCGGTCATCTTTTTCTGTTAAATGACTTGAATTTGAAGGAATCAAACCAATGACTTATATGTTTTAGAAGGCATTACTATTTATCAAAGTCAGTAAGAAGGGGGAATTTATTTTGAAATGTAAGAAATCCTAAAAGATATATTAACTTTCAAGAGTGCAAAGTCATGTGTGTGTGTGTTTAGAAGTCATAGCTGGGGCAGCTCCTGCAGACTTTCCAACTCTGTTTTCATCAAAGTAGAGCTGGCTGTGTATCTTCCTGACTTCTACGGACCACCTTCTGTCCTTCTTTCTTTTCCTTCTTTATGAGGACGACAGGAGGGCAGCATGGTGGGGAAAGGGAGGAAGTTATCCGTTCAGACTTTTGCCTGCCATGATTTTGAGAAAGTAACTCAGTTCCTGCAAAAAGAAAACAGAAGAAAGCAAAGCAACCCATGAAGCAGGCAAAAATCATTTCATCAGCTCCAAAAACTAATGAGCTGAAAGTGACCTCTTTATGTAAAGAAATTGTACAATATTAAATATTTCTCTGTAATCCAAATTCTCTTATGTCAGTAATATATCTGAAATGCTACTCTGGAGTGCTCTTATGATCACCTTAGGCTGAGGGACAGAGAGAGAACTTCAGCTGTTTTAATTTAAACACAAAATTGAAATACATGAGCTACATACAGTCCAGAGAATAACATTTTCAGAGCATAGCATATACAAACAGCCATGGTATATAGCTACAGTGGAGATCCATTTAAAACAGGAGTCATAAGGCGGGTGAAGTACTGCAATAATAATAATAATAATAATATTTTGTTGTTTTAAGTTACCATTTTTAAAGAATTTCTACTGCATTTTATTATATAACTCAACCAGACAAGCATGAATGGATTTAAAGAAAGTTTCAAAGTGTATAATAACTTCTGCCTCTACTTTAGCTCCCAAAGTAATCCAACAACTTTTGAATATCTACAGCACAGTAGGCAATGGCAATTCAAGTTCTTTTTTAGCTAGTGTACACACACACACACACACACACACACAGGAGAAGTTAAAAACTAAGTAACTTACAAATAATGGCATAATAGATAAGCTATAGAATAAATTCTCTCCAGTGGGTTCATTAAGCTACATGACAGCATAATCAAAGATGTTGGGATCTTTGTGATCTTTTTTACCTTGGAGACTTCCTCACAGAGTGGTTGTAAGGATCAAATGAAATAACGTATGTTAAAAAAGCCATGAAAACTAGAAGTTTCTTTCCAGGTGTTATACATGATCAACTTGAGCCCATTACACTCTAGGATTTGGAGTTGTTTGAACTGTTTAACCTCTATGTACCTGAGGCCTAGTGCCTGCAATATATATCTCAGTCACATGAGCACCTAATGGCCCCCAAAAGAGACGAGAGAAGTTGTGCAATATGTGTGGGTTAGTGATAGCAGCAGAGTGGAAAAGGGGATGGGGAACCAAGATTTTATTTTTAAGTGGTGGCTTATATTCATCCACTGACCCACTAGACAGTTGGATGTTCTCTCCTCTGAGTTTGTGCAGTGTTTTATCCACCCCTCTCCTCAAGTGCATGTAATATATTTTTAAAGATTTTATTTTAAGTGATCTCTTCACCCAACATGGGGCTCAAACTTACAACCCCAAGATTAAGAATCACATGCTCTACCAACTGAGCCAGGCAGCAACCCCAAGTGCAAGTGATATCCTAATGGCCATTTCTCCCATCGGATCTGAGCATCTTCAGGGCCAAATAAATATTTATCACATGAATAAAAAAGTTGTTTCAAAATTCACTAGTTTCCAGACTAAACAACTTTGATACCGACAGCCAAAATGAATAGCAGAATATAATGGACATTTAGTTATTTCAAAAACTCTGCCTAAGCATTTTGCTTTCTTTTAAAACAGCACTATGCTTGATACAGGCAAAAACATGATTTACATATATAGTCCTTGGCCTTAAGGAACTATAAATATAGTAAAGGAAATACATTTATAATTACAAATTATCTCAAGGTGGGAAATCATGGAATATTCTAATTGGGGGGTATCATGTGAGTCTGAGTCTTGAAGGATGGTAATATTTTACTAGGTTAAAGAGTGGAGAGAAAGACATTTCAGATAGGGAAAAGAATGTACAAAGAATCTACAAAGTATCATACTATGAAGTATCCAGTAGTATGGTTCATGCAGAGAAGTGGAAATGAAGCTCTATAATTGAAGTAGAGAGAATTACAAGACACCTCAATGCCTACTGAACTGCATGCATTTCTCTATTTTTCTTGATTGAGACTGTAAGGATTTTAGAGTGTAATAGATTGAATTACTGACCCTATTCTTTATTTCTCCCTACACCCAACTCTTTGCTATTTCTTTAAAAAAATAAATATTCAAGGGGTGCTTGGGTGGCACAATCAGTTGGACACTGACAATTACTCACTGACAGTGGGGCTCATTGCTGTATGCCACTGAGATTTTGTGTTTCTTTTTTATGCAATGGTGTTGCTATTGTAGCTGACACAGAGCAATCAATCCATAACACCTCTTTTTTGCAGCGCCTCATTTTGGAATCAATTGAGAGAGGAGTAGGGGTGGGTCTAGGAGAGAGGGGAGAGAGTGAGAAAGGGAGGGAGGAGGAAGGAGCAATCAGGCAGATAGAGAGAGCAAATATCTCCTTTACTATGAAAATCCTATTTTGGAGGATGAGTCTTAGGGGTATTTGAACACTGGCTTCATGATACGGAACCCAGAAACACAGTTCTGATCCAGCTAGAGCACATTTGGTACACAGAGGCTGAGCCTTTTTCTTGAAACTCTACCTAGCCCAGAAGAGCAGAATGGCTGTCTTCGTGGGCAGATCCCAAGGGCAGAAGGATGGGAAGGGTTAAATATCCATATCTAGATCCCACTCTCAAGTTAGCCATGAGATCATTTCTCTCTATAAAAATGCCTAATTAAGAATGCCTACTTCTCAGGCTTCTATGAGAGTTGAATTAAAACAAGTAAAGCATAAATAGAGTGCTTGATTCAGACAGCTCAACAAAATATTGCCCTCATTCTTTCCCTGCCCTACCCTGCCTCCATTTTTGTTTTTGTTTATCTAGTATTCTCTTTTTCTCCTCTTCCTTTTGCTTTTCTTCCTGTCCCTCTATCTTTCCAATTCAACTCTAATTGATGCTAATGTAATCTGTGTTGTATTTTACCAACGTTATGCTCATTAATTTACATATCCAATGTATGAAGCATTTATTTCCTTCTGTAAACATAGATCAAATTAAATTAAATTTCTTTCAAAAATTGGTTTTGGTATTCAATTGATCTTCACTCATGGAGTCATTGGGTCTTAACATAAAAACTTCTGTCCCCTCAGTATGTTACTGCCAAATTTCTCATAGGTTTTCTATTTTTACTTGTGGTTAGATTTTAGAAAGAACGAGCTGTCCTAATTTAATACGTGCTTGAGCTTATCATGCTTTTAATTTCAAGTCTTTTCAGATCACACACTGAGGCAATATGTAGGTCAGTAAACAACACTGCTGCGTCTCCATTTTCAATACTCATCTCTTTTTTTTTTTTTTTTTTTTGGTGGCATTTAAACATTGATGTTGAGAAATTGACATGAGAGGAGAAAAAAACAACCTGCACTGGGGAAGAGAGAAAGGAGAAGAGGAAAGCAAAAAAAGATATAAATTTAAAAGCTGTTCCTTGTCAACATGATGTAAACATGAAAGAAGTGAATGAAGACTGTTAGGAGAAAACAAGGAGGCTCCAATCCCACTTGCCTGAGAACGATACAGAAACAGGACAGCCAACATGCAATGGGGGACGGGGCACAAAGAGCATTTGGGTCCATTAACTAGGCAGTCTGTGTGATAACAAATATAAAACTCCTGACTCCATGTACACTTTTGTTAATTCCAACTTATTTATGGCTTTTGGACATGAAATGCAATGATGTGGGGAAAAACACAAATAACTTAAAAACTTTACATACCAGAATGGTTTAGGAAGACAAAAGACACAGTTGAACAGTATGAAAATTTCAGTCTACCATCAACACATACTTTGAGAGGTTTTTTTTAAACTTTATTTATTTTGACAGCAAGAGAGAGCAAGTGTGTGTGATCAGAGGGAGGGCAGAGAAAGGGAAAGAGAGAAAATTCCAAGCAGGCTCTGCACTGTCAGTGTGTGGAGCCTGATGTGGAGCTCGATCTCACAAACCATGAGATTCATGATCTGGACTGAAATTAAGAGTCTGACAGTTAACAGACTCAGCCACCCAGCCTTCCCAAGAGCTCTTTATTAGAGTAAAATATTCCCAAGATTTGTAGAAAGTGTATTTTTGTTCTTTACATTGGTTTTTTGAACACTCATGGAACTAGCTTTTGTTTGTTTTGCACATATTTTCCATGGAAGGCCTACAGCACCAGCCACATTAGAAAAGGGAAAGGCAAAGCTGTTCATCCTTCAACAGCAATAACATTTGCTTCTTTTAAGGACCCGCTTCTCCGGTCTTCCCATATTTAGTAAAGCAAGGAATAACAGAGGGAGATGCATTAATAACACTGGCAGGTTTATGTAGCAATGCCTAAAGGTAAAAAAGAAAGAAATTTAGATATAGTGTGCATTTTACAGATCAGAGGAAACTCTCCAGATGTTTAATCTGGAATATTTAGGCAGTTTTAAAAAATATACTCCTGACAGTGGTGACTATCAATTTCCATTGTATGGGACTTGTGCCTTGATCTGTCTCAGATCTATGTGGCATCCTCAAATGGCTTCAGATTACAGAGTAAACATTTTTCTTGCCCCTCTCTTGGAAGGGAGTGTGGATGGAGGGGACTGTGCATGTTTTATTTCAATGAAGTATATGCCTTACATTTCCTCTTATCTGAGTGGAAAGACTTGTAGCCATCATGCAGAGTATCCAGGTGGGATTCAGAAGGGAACTCAAAGGAGCTCACCTCATAGCCCAGAGCCAAATAACTCAGCAGTATCATTGTAGTGCATATCTCATGCACTTTATATTTTTAACCAGCTTTTCTGGCTGTTCTTAGTAAGAGGGCTAGTCTACAATAAAATACTTTGATAATACCAGATATGGGAATGCTATGTAGATATTAATAACTATAAACAGAAAATAACTTTTTGTATTATTGTGATGAGTCTTTCAGCGGAATGGATATTGAACTATGTTGAATTTTTTTAGGTTTGTAGTGAGATAATTATATTATTTTTGGCTTTGATTTTTTGATTGAATTAATTATATGAGAATATATTCTAATATTAAACTATTCTAGTATTTCTTAATTAGAGCCACTTAAAATAATAAGTGTATTACTTTTGGCATGTGACTGAATTCATTTTGCTTAATTTTTACTTAAGGGTTTAAGAATGTATGTTCATAAAGAATCACAGCTTTAATTTTAATTTTAATTTATTTTTAAATTTTTATTTAAATTCTAGTTTTGTTTTTATTTAACATGCAGTACAATATTAACTTCAGAAGTAAAATTCAGTGACTCATCACTTACATACAGCACCCAGTGGTCATCATAACAAGTGCCCTTCTTAATACCCATCATCCGTCTAGCCCATCCCCCCTACCTAGACCATCCCCCCCACCTCCCTCCATCGACCCTCAATTTGTTCTCTATTGTTAATTTTAGTGCAAGCTTCATTTCTTCTTGGATGAAAATGTTATGAAGTCTCTGAGTTTTAAGTTTTTAAGTGATATTTTTTGTTCATACCTTTATTATTACATTAGTTTTATTGCATTGTATTCAGAGAATATAGTCTATGCCATTTATGTTTTTTGTAATTTGAAATTTCCTTTGTGGCCCAATAATCAATTTTCCATAGTTTTTAAGAAGTAAGTTGTATTATTGGTAGGGCACAAATTTTGGGAAATTAATAAATTTTATTAATTATATTACCAGAATATCTACAATTCTAATTTCTGTCTACTTCATCCAACAAAGACTGAAAAGTATGTTTATATTTTCTTAGTATAGTGTTTTGCGTAGTTTTTCCCTTTCAATTAAAATAGTTTTTTTAAATATTCAAACAATTTTTATAAAGTTTATTTATTTATTTTGAGAGAGAGAGTGAGAGAGCATGAGCAGGGGAGGGGCAGGGAGAGAGGGAGAGAGAGAATCCCAAGCAGGCTCTGGCTGTTAGCACAAAGCCTGAACAGGATTGAACTCACCAACTATGAAATTATGACCTGAGCCAAAGTCAAGAGTCAGTTGCTTAACCAACTGAGCAACCTACGTGCCCCTCAATTAAAGTAGTTTTGATATTATATGCTTTGATGCAATATTTTTTAGTACATGCAGATTATCATCTCCATAACTGATGAACACATACACTGTTCATTGTAAATTTCATCAACAAAGAATGACTGCCTTCATCCCATTAGACGCAATTTCCTTTAATTTCTTCCTCCTTATTAATTAGGCAATCAATTCTGCTTAAAAAAACTATATTCATTTAATATATTGTTTATGGAAAGCCCATCTGTTTGGGGTGTGTATAGAAAATTTTGGAAAAACTTGGATACAGATTCTTTGTAGCTCAAACTTCCTTCTAATCAACAGGAATTCAATTATTTTGTATTAGATTTAATGCTAATTCCTTACACTTTGAAAACTGGAACACTAAAAGTTAGGTGATACATTGAGAAACAAATCTGAAATCTGTATCCAAGAAGTGTCTCTTTATGATGAATTAAGTAAACTAATGGCAATACTAAACACTTAGATGATTATAGGATAATCTTTATTGAAACGTAAAGAGTTTTGAGCAATAATTTTAGGTTACTTTAAAATTACAACAAAAGAATTAAAAAAGCTCTGATTATCTCTCCTTAGATTTAAATGAAATTAATCATAGTAACGTTATTTGGATTTTATAGCAAATTAAACTGATAACTGCAATGCCTTAAGTGGGGGAGAAAAAAGAAAAGAAACCAAGCAACAAGGATTGATGAGATTTCCTGGCAGCACAAACAGCATTTATGGGGTTTTCTTTTGATTAATCATAAATGACTCCTTCAAATTGCCATGGAACTGAGAGTGCACTATTTACAAGATTTGTGATGTTGATTGGTGTTTCTGTTCTACCTTGTACCACCTAGGATTCTTGTTCTCCAAAGTCATAGTACATATTTACACTTCTACCACCAGCATTTTGGAGTTCCTATTTACCCACATCTTTGCCAACACTTTATATTATCAAATTCTAACTTTTGTCTATCTCATAGTTGTGACAATTTTAAGCATCTTTAACGTGTTTACAGCCCATTCCTCTCCTTTCTGTGAAGCGTTTTGTATTCTTTCCCCATTTCCTAATTTTTTCTTTTACTGATATGTAGGAAAACATTTTATATTCTGGATATTAACCATTTATCAATTATGTATTTTCAGGAGCTTAGCTGAACTGGGAGAGAGAGTGAGCTGGGTTATCAGATATCAGAGTAGCCAATTAAACAAGAACCCCAAAATGAGAAAGATGAGCATTTACTGACTTAATGCTATGATATAAGCAAGAGGTTACAACTGGAGAAAATACCGACTCCTCACTTCCTTTCTATTTTTTTCCCAGGGAAAGGTGCATCAGTTAAGGGTCAGGTAGATCAATCTAGACATGGGTGTTGTCTTCCTGTGGAGAGAGAGTCAAAGACTCCAGCAGCTTTGTGAATCTTGGGATGAACAGAGGCTTAGGGGAAGGACTAGAAGTACAGGGCAGAGCAGAACAAGTGTCTTTTCGATTTCCCCTCCTCTCCCTGACAAGGTGACTCAGCAGAGGTGCCTGAAGAAGTCCTCTACCCATACCTCAGATACAGAGACCTGGGAATGAAGGTAAATATTTAGGGAGCTCCACTCAGTGGGGGTTCAGTGCTTGACTGCAGCTCCTTTCAGAGGCCACAATACTCTGGCTGCACACCTCTGATACAGGGAAGGCAGCTTTCTCCATGAGGCCTGTTAGGAAAAGCCTTTGTAATTGCCTGTGGTCAGGCCTGAAAAATCATAGAGGAGCCTAAGCTCCTCTTAGGCTGAAAATGTCTTTCTTCTCCCTGTATCTGGTTTGTTTTTTAATTCCTTAAATAAGTCAAACTTCTTTAATTATTCTTTTTTGTCCCAAAGTCATAAAATAGTCTCATCATTCTTAAAATCCTTATGCTTTTCCTTATCATATTTAGGAGTTTAATCTGATACTGATTTTTGTGTATGGTATGACATATGCACATAACTTATTTTTCCATATTTATAACTAATTGTGTGGCACCATTTATTGAATTGTCCATATTGTCTCTATTGATTAGCAATGACATTTGTCATATACGAAGTTGTGTGGTTCTGTGTCTAGGCTTACTATACTCTTCCTCTGGTCTTTTGTTTCCTTCTAAGGCTACACAATATTGTCCCAATTATTATTGCTTTATAATAAGCATTGTTTATAATTGGGCAAATCCTTCTGTCTTTTTTTTTTTTTTTTCGAATTTGTTTTGGCTGTTTTTGGCTATTAGCTGCTACATATACATTTTCAAACCGGTTTGTCAAGTTGCATAACAAACTTGGGTATGATTTTGAAAGGAATTCGCATTAAATGTACAGGTTAGGACAAGCACAGATCATCTATACTGGAACACCTGGCTGGCTTAGTTGGTAGAGCTTCTAATTCTTGATATCAAAGTCGTGAGTTCAAGCTCAATGTTGCGGGTAGAGTTTACTTAAAAATAAACAGCTTTACTATATCAGAATCTCTTCTTCATGTACTTGATTTACTTCTTTAATATCTTCCAATAAAGTATTATTAATTAATATTAATGTATATTA
>NW_027530851.1:1424073-1532313 GCF_008692635.1 Crocuta crocuta | reverse complement strand
TATTATATATTAATAATATATATTTAAGACAAAATCTATACTCTTATATCCAGTTACTGTGCTTTTATCTGATTAAATCAACAAATTTTGGTGGATTCTTTTTCTATGCAAACATTTTCAAATATGATGATTTGGTTAAATTTTTAATGTTTATTTATTTTGAGAGAGAGAGAGTGCACGTGCAAATAGGGGAGGAGCAGAGAAAGAAGAAGAGAGAGAATCCCAAGCAGCTGCATGCTGTCAGCGCCAAGTCCAACGTAGGGTTCAATCCCATAAACCGCAAGATCATGACCTGAGCCAGAAATCAAGAATTGGACACCCAACCGAGTGAGCCACCCAGAGGCCCCACAATTTGTTTAATTTTTTCTTTACTTCTTTTATTTGTCTAACTGCACTACTATGGTTTTCTTTGTTTTATTCAGTATATTAATGATAGTGAGCATAGTGGTCTCAATCCTGATTTTAATGTGAATTAGCCTCACATTTCACTATCAGGTGTGGTAAATTTCTGTAAGTTTTTGGTAGATTCCTTTTATCAGGGAAGAAGTTTTCTTCTATTCCTAAGTAGCTATGAATTGTGATAGTAAATGTTGAATTTCACTAATGCCTTTTTCTCCATTTAATGAGATGATCAGATAACCTTTTTCCTTCAATATATTAACATGCTAAACTCTACTAGTAAACTTCCCAATGCTAAAGTGTTCTTGCATCCCTGTCTGGTATTAATTCATGACGTATAAATTTTAATTACATTGCTGATTCAGTTTCCTGATACTTCCCCAATGATTTTTGCCTCTCTGATTCATAAAAGGCCAAATTCCCATTCTTGTTCTTTCACTGGTTTTCATATGAAATTTTTCTTATTTTTTACTTTCTGTATATCTTGATTTTTATATTTCTCTTTTTTTTCACCATTCTGAATTTCTTTTGGATTACTGTAGTTTGTAAAAAAAGTTCTATTGTTTTTCCTTCCCCACTGACTTGGATATTATAAATTCTGTTTCTCTTTTTTATTATAATAAATATTACATATATCTCTGATTAACTCTTATTATGTAATTGTCCACTTATTTTGATATATCTTCTTTTCTTGCTCTGAGTTAGACATTAATATTATCAATTTATGCAATTTTTAAAGAAAGATTTATTCTCTTTATTTTTATCAGTTTCTTCATCATGTTTCCATCCCTATTCTGGAACCATTTATGTGGGACTGTATTCTTTTTTTTTGAAATATACTTTCTAATTTCCTTTATTGAGGGTTTTTTGGAGAATAAGTCTATTTTTGATTGTTGTTCTAAAATGCTTTTATTTTGTTGACATTCCTGAATAGTAGTTTATCTGTGTATATAATTACAGGTTGAAATTAATCCGTATCAGTACTTTGAAAATTTTTTGGTTTCCATTGTTGAAATTGAGAAGTCTGCAGTGAATCTAATTGTTATTCCTTTGTAGGTAATCCTTTTTTTTTTTTTGACTGCTTTTAATATCATCTTTTTGTCTTTGCTTTTCTTTATTTTTACTATGACATGTTGTAGAAGATTATTTATTCTGATTATGAGGTTTGAATTATCTCTTCAAATATTTCTTTTTTTTTCTATTTGCTTCTTTCTTCTGGAACACCATATAAATCCATATATATAAATGTGCGTATGTAAATATGTATGTATATCATATGTGTAACAAACACATATATATGTACACATATGTATATCCAACCATACATATATTTTTTCATTTTATCCTTCATGTGTCTTAATCTCTTTCATATTTGTTCTTTATTTTTGTGTGAAATTTTTTAGAAACTTAATTTGGACCTGTCTTTCAGTTTCCCAATTTTTCTTATAAGCTACATCTAATGTGTTATTTAAACTGCATTGAACGCTTAAATTCAATGATTACATTTTTTCTACAACTTCTCTTTGTTTATTTTTCAAATCTGCCAATATTTGGAAGCAAAATATCTGGTTAATTGCTTAGTTTTTATTTCTTTCTACTTCTTCAGGCATTTAAATATTTTAATTTTGTGAGTTTTATAATTCTGAGATGTAAGTTCCCATGTTTGGCCTGGTTTTATATACTTGTGTTTTTAGACTTCAGAGAGTTTAAAGTTAAGCCCTTTAGGGAGAATGTTCTGCCAGGTACCCAGCACTCTGGCAGTGGGGACAGCTATAAATTTATTTCTCAGCTTGGCACTTCCTATGTCACACAAGTGGTTTAACTTAAATTCCTAAGACTACTCACATCATGCCTGTGTTTACAAATTCTCAAGGAGATTTTTTCCTCACTCATAACACAAGTTAAGATAGATACAGTTTCTGACTGTACAAATTCTGCCTCATTTATCATTTTACAGAAAGCATAGTCCTCCAAGGACCACAGTTTGTTGTGAGAGAGGGAGGGTAGGACTCCATTTTAACTTTCTACCCGAAATAAATGATTCTAGGAGTTGTTTGTTTTTTCTATCCTGTCCTTAAAACCCAAACCTCTTGATAACCCAAATCAGCAAATACCTTAGGGTCTATTTCTTTCTTTTTTAAAAAACATTTATTTATTTTTGAGAAACAGAGAGAGACAAATCATGAGCAGGGAAGGGGCAGAGAGAGAGAGGGAGATAAAGAATCTGAAACAGGCTCCAGGCTCTGAGCTAGCTGTCAGCACAGAGCCTGACACAGGGCTTGAACCCCTGAACCATGAAATCATGAGCTGAGCCAAAGTCAGATGCTCAACCGACTGAGCCATCCAGGCACCCCTCTTAGAGGCTATTTCAACTCACCATTGTAAAGCACAAAAAACAGACTTGGAAAGAACAAGCATTAAATGTAAATACTTGTTAAATAAATAATAGAAAATGTCACATAGGAAATGGTTAGTGGGACTGGAAATGTTTACTTGGAAAAGTTTTGACATTTTGATAGGGTTGAGGATGAATCAGCAGATGATCTGGTAGCTCTCTTTACTCATTTCAAATATTTGAATGGTAAAGAAGTTCAAATAGATTTGCTCTGTATGACCTAAATGAACAGTATTAAGGTCGATCCCTCAATAAATATAGAAGCCATTGTTGTCTAGCAGTAGAATATTTAAAGAACTGAAATACTATCATTTGATTTATTTTGTTTTTCACAAACATTAAAGGTCACATATGTAAAATACTCATTCTTCAAATATCTAACATTAAATCATAAAGCTTTAAAAATAATATTTAAAAGTTTTTGAAACATGATTATTGGCTCCACATTTTATAATGTGGAAATGGCATGATTTATTTAATCATTCACTTATACAGTTAACTTTTGCTTTTAAGAGTACTGTAAAGGGGCGCCTGGGTGGCTTAGTCGGTTAAGCGTCCGACTTTCACTTAGGTCATGATCTCGCGGTTCGTGGGTTCGAGCCCCGTGTCGGGCTCCGTGCTGACTGCCAGCTCAGAGCCTGGAGCTTGTTTCAGAGTCTGTCTCCCTCTCTCTCTGACCCTCCCCCGCTCACCCTGTCTCTCTCTCTCTCTCTCCTAGAAATAAATAAAACATTAAAAAAAAAAAAGAGTACTGTAAAAAACATTCATGCTATCTTTTTATAAGATCTCTGATAAATTCCTTAGGTAAGTTGTTAGGAGTGTCCAAAGATCATGAGTAAGTTTTAAAGGCATATGATATTTGTTTCCAACTTGTTTTCTGGAAAGATTAGACCAATTTACACTTCACCAGCAGTACATGATCATGTTTGTCTCATTTCAATAATTTCTTTTCTAGGTGTATTTACTATAATTTTATTTTACTTTTTCTATGTTTTTGTATTTATTATAATTTTAAAAACAAGTTCTCATGTTTGCAATCTGTGATACTTAAACTACAAGTGTTGCCCATAAAATGTACACTATATTTGTGTTGTAATGATAGTTGCCAAATTGATGGATATACAGGTATTATTGTTATAATAACTTGTCATATCCTCCTTCTGCTACTTCTGTTGAACAGCCCCCTGGTTTCTTTTGCCAAGAGGAGTCTACTAATTGTTCCATATGGGATATGTTTGAAACCTGTGTGGTTTTAGATACCGACCGTAATTAACTTCAGCAGCAGTAGACAGAATCTAAAAGTAAATCCATTTTAGATTCTTTCTCCTAGGACATTTTCTCTTCCTACAGTAGCTTGAAGTACTTGGTGTCGAAGAAATAGTACTTTTAAAAAAAATTGTTTTTTTGTTTTATTTATTTCTGAGAGAGAGAGAGAGCATGAACAGGGAAGGGTCAGAGAGAGAGGAGACACTGAACCAGAAATAGGCTCCAGGCTCTGAGCTGTCAGCACAGAGCCCAATGCGGAACTCAAACCCACGAACTGTGAGATCATGACCTGAGCTGAAGTCGGATGCTTAACCAACTGAGCCACCCAGGCTCCCTGAGGAATGGTACATCTTAAAGGTCAGAGACTATAGTCTTGAGAATTTAAGTATTTTTATTTTTTTTAATTTGAAGGTATTGAGATTGCAACTTAAATTTTACTCAGTACAAAAACATATTGTTAAGAGTGGTAGGAAAACTGAAGCTACATTTACTAATGTATTTCAACAGGTTATTTGAATAAGTAAATCAGTGATCCAGTGATTCTTTGCTATTCCACACTGAAATATCCTATGCAGACTTTCCCTGGGCAGAGAGAGTTATGATTATGTGATAAAATTGCCACATTACATCAAAAGTGAGTAAGAACTTGGCATGACTGAATCAACCTTATTCATTATACTTGAAATAAACTTAAACCAACTCCCTGTATTACACAAGGTATCTTCATTTAAATTTTCTTCTTCCTCTTCTTCTCCTCCTCCTTCTCCTCCTCTTTCTTCTTGGTGTGCAAGTCAGTAATATTCCATTTCTTCAAAATATTCCAATAGAGTAAAATAGGATACAGTCACCTGCTCAAGCTTTCACGGAAAAATAGAGAATGTTAATTCTACCATGCAACCTCCAAAGAATATATCTTTCTTTAACTTCAAGTTATCTCAATTGTAACATTGTACATAAAGTCCTTTTGGCTGGGAGTAGAAAGAATCAATTCTGACTAACATAAGCAAACCAAGGGAATTTGTTGGGAGACAATGAACATCTCAGAAAATCAAACGGAAAAATCAGAATACACGAAAGGAGGAAAGAAGGCAGATCCAGGAATCCGGTAACAGTAGACTGTTAACGATTTTGTCCAAATCCTCTCTGCCATGTGAAACATTCAGTTGGGGGTGCCTGGGTGGCTCACCAGATTAAGCATCCAACTCTTGATTTTGGCTCAGGTCATGATTTCATAGTTTATGGATTCAAGTCCCACATCAGGCTCTGCACTAATAGCATGGAGTCTGCTTGGAATTCTCTCTCTCTCCTTCTCTCTGTCCCTCCCTGCTTGTAAACTTGCACATGCTCTCTCTCTCTCTCTCTCGTGAACACACATACAAATAAACTCAAGAAAGAAAGAAAGAAAGAAAGAAAGAAAGAAAGAAAGAAAGAGAAAGAAAGAAAGGAAGGAAGGAAGGAAGACAGAGAGAAAGAAAGAAAGAAAGAAAGAAAGAAAGAAAGAAAGAAAGAAAGAAAGAAAGAAAGAAAGAAAAAAGGAAGGAAGGAAGGAAGGAAGGAAGGAAGGAAGGAAGGACTGACTCAGCACAACTCCCAGTCTCCTCTCCCTTCTTCTGACTGACCAGTTGTCTTCTATCAGCCTATCAGTAATCAATGTGTGGCTGGACCAGTTCTGTATTTCTTACTATGTTTCCAAGATGCCCTTCAATAATAGTCATCAGGAAACTTTGCGGAAAGCAAAAGTTTATTACTCACAAGACCTGGGAAGCACATGGAATACCTGCGGGGCCACACAGTGAGGTTGTGCCAGAGGAGGGAGAGAGAGAGGGAGAGAGAGAGGTAGGGAGAGAGAAGGCACAGGCCAGGGGCTCTGGTTTTACTGGTATCAAGCAAGGATGGAGACCTAGGATTTCACTGGATCATTCCTTATTGGTGAACATAAAAGTTAATCGCAGAGAATTTAAAGCATGCAAAAAGGAAAAAAAAAAAGTGGCCTACATTGTCAGTTATTGAAATCAACCAAGATCTCTTAAAACAAAGGAGGCTCGGTCGGAGTAGGTGGCTTGACTCATTACCTAGTTGTGTAGCTGGAGATATGTTTATTTGAGATAGCCATCTTTGAAGGGGATGCCTCTTTGAAGTAGGTGCTTCCTCAAAGCTTAAGTCACACATTTACATTAGGAAAAAGAAAAATAAAGGATTTACACTACAATCTACCTTGTGATACCACAGCTTCAGAGTTCATGAGGACACTAACTGTCTGGGAAGCTGATATACTAAATGGCACAGGGTAGGGCTTGATGTAACCCAGAAATTGCACATCTAACCTGGATTAGAGTAGGAAATCCTGTAATAATACTGTAAGCAGTGTTCTGAAATCCAGTCCATAGCCGTAAAAAGGAATCAGCAATGCCAGGGACCTTGGGAAATCTGTTCAAGGATTTGGGTAATATTGTGAAATATTTTAACACATTGGAACACCTAGTGTAAGTAGGTTTGAACCTGTATTGAATAGGTAGATTGCTCATCTAAGGAACAACTAAGGGAACCAATCTCTTGGTTCTGAGAATAGGCCAGTTCAAATAAAGAATTGTGTCCCATTTCAGGAGGTGACAATGCAGGTGACTTTCCCAAGTTATGCCTATATGGTGCAAGGATTGTATCAGATATTTAATAAGAGGCAGCAAGTATTAATAAAAGTTTCTATGGAGAGGTGCCTAGGTGACTCAATAGTTTGAGTGTCTGACTTCAGCTCAGTTAATGACCTCACAGTTAGTGAGTTTGAGTCCCTCATTAGGCTTGCGGCTGTCAGCACAGAGCCTGCTTCAGATCCTCTGTCTCCTTCTCTCTCGATCTGCCCCTCCCGCACTGATTCTCTTTCTCTCTCCCTGAAAATAGATAAGTAAACTTTTAAAAAAAGAGAGAGTTTCTATGGAAGCAAACAAACAAACAAAAAACAAAGGCTGGTGACTGGGCACATTATAATCCCAGTTTATACATTATGAAGGCAGCCTGTTTTGAAGATTTCTAGTTGGGATCAAAGCACCACATGTGGGGTGAGTGGAGGCAGTGGCAATCTGATAGCCTTCCTTGGTTGGCCCTTTGAACGTCTCTGGTGATCTTTCTGAGTGGCCCACACAGCAAGAAGCATGAAGACTGACCCCACACACATGAGCTGTTCTGGTTCTTTCTCTGACCTTTTCTCAAGTTGTTCCACGTTTGCTTGCATGGCTTCAAGAAAAGGACAGTGTTAGTTCTCAAGAATTACAAGTCAGAAGGTGGGAGAAAAGAATGGAAACATTGGTTTGCAGAGTGATAGCCAGATATTGAAGAAAATTAGAAGACTTTAGCAGTCAGTTTAGTTTACAAGTAAAGAATAAAACCTCAGACAATCAAGATGGATTAGAATTTGATCTCCACTAGGGGAAACTATAGTTTCCACTGCAACATAATTATTTTTTCTCTGTCATCATCCCCACTTCTATCCATCTCCACACCAAGGACCGGCTTGCAATACCTAAAGATTTGGGTAAATTCCTCTCTTTTCGAGGTCTCCGAAATATCCCGAGGAACTGACTTTCCTTAGTCATCTGGCAAGGCTGCCAGGAACCCGGGAAATAAGGCCCCAGGTTGACTTTTCCAAGCGGCTTTACTGGGCTCCGTGAAGTCAACCTTAGATTCTTAAAGTTGTCTGGTCATATCTCAGTCTTTGCACATTTTTCTCAAATATAACACACATTTCAAACCCTTGCCAATTTAACCAATGTTTCCAATTGAATTCTGTTACAAGGAGAACAGGTTCTTATTAAACTTATGCAAATAACTATATTCTCCTTAAAATGATACTCACCGAGAGTTTTTGAATTCTGGAGGGATCAGTTAGGGAGACAAAGTAATGGTTTTATCTTTGTTTACAAAGATATGCTTTACCAAATTGCTGTTAAGTTATAGAGAACTTAAGAGAAATTTAAAAAACAAAACATGAGAAAATAAATAATTTTTAAACAAAAAGTCATAAAAATTATAATCATCCTTATCAGTTCATTGACTCTCATTTCACTAACTTTTGTTGATCTTTTGTTAGTAGTTTTATAAAGTCATCAGTTTCTCCATTTGTGTCCTGTAAATTCATACCTAGTTTAGTAGTATGACTTGAAAATTACAAGAAAACTGTACTTGTGAGAGTTCCTTCCATGAATCTCCTTGAAGATAAGCCTTTTTGCTAAAGCAGCAGAGTAAGAAAATAACTGTGAATGGCAAAAGACCTAAAAATGCCTATCATTTAAGGTCTCACAAGGGTCCATTATAATGCAACTGACAAGGAAATTCAGTTGTTTCTTTGGGCCACAACATTTTTAAGATAATAACTAGAATTATGACTGATAACATTACATATCAGATTTAGAAATTTCATATAATTTCCAAAAGACTTAAATTAATAACATTCATACAAGGATATCTATAAAGAAGGTTTTGCTTCATTTAAAACAAAATGTTTATTTTTGAGATAGAGGGTGCCAGCAAAGGAGGGGCAGAAAGAGGGGGAAAAAGGGTCTAAAGTGGGCTCTATGCTGATAGTAGCAAGCCAAATGTGGGGCTCGAACTCATGAACTGTGATATCATGACCTGAGCCAAAGTTGGACACTCAACCAACTGAGCCACCCAGGTGTCCCTGAATTATTTTTTATATGTAACAATGCTTCTCATGTAATTTAAGATATCAAATAAGACTAATTAGTTTAATGTCTCTCTTTTTGTAAGGAAAGAGAACAGACCTTTTGAGATATTCTAGGAACTCTGGAAAATCCCAAAGGTAGTTCCAATATGGCAGTTCAAAAAGATTTCATTTAGAATTTGAAATATTGGGAAGTTTGTAAAAAAAAAAAAAGAAAGGCTTTAAAACACTTTATTAAACAGTTATCAGTTCAAAGTGATAATTAAAAACTTTGCAGGCAAATACGGAAAGTTACATAGTTGTAAAACAAACAACTTTAGCTCTTTATAGGGAAGACTCGGTTTTCATAAGTAAACCTGATAAAGATAGTGATGCACAAGAAATTATTTTGATAGAACAGAATCTTTGTTCTTGGGGCACAGTCCTTAAAAGGTAAATGAAAACCTTTTACATGTTATCAGTATCAGAAGCATAGAAGGTCAATAATGAATTTGGACCCAAAGAAATGGCCAAGGCAGGCAGTTTTGTACATTTCAGACAAAGGGACAGTAGATTTGTGAGGAATTTACAAAATAAGGAAAACAATTTGGGAGCTTTAATTAGCAAGGAACTTTAAGTGGAATTTGAGCTAAGGTAGTCGATTAGTAAAAATGTAACAAGGATTGTTTTTAAAGCTTTCTCGGCTTTAAAGTCTGTCTTTGGTGATAATGACATCTTTTTATTTCTTACTACAGGGAAGATACCTATTTACATGAGAGATTTATTTCCTGCTTTCCGGGGGACAAAAGAAGGTCCCAAAGGAAGGCCTTCTTGCATAGATTGTCTCTTAAGTAACTTTTATTTATTTATTTACTTGTTTTTATTTAATAGTTTGTTGTCAAGTTGGTTTCCATATAACACCCAGTGCACATCCCCAAAAGTGCCCTCCTCCATGCCCATCATCCCCCTTCCCCCCACCCCAATCAGTCCTCACTTTGCTCTCAGCATTCAAGAGTCTCTCATGGTTTGCCTCCCTCTCTCTCCCCCACTATTTCTCCCCCTTCTTTTCCCCCACGATTCTCCGTTAAGTTCCTCCTAATTCAAGTAACTTTTGTTTAAAATAATTGTTGCGGAGGAAGAATTTCCTTTCCCTTCAACATCCTTCTAGCTGGACTAAGAACCATGTAGACATGAGACACATTAACAGGAGAAAATCAAATGTAAGCTTATGAACAGGGAATCAACATAGATGTGGAAATTCCAAAGACAGTGAAGCAACTGGAAGCTTATCTGAGCTAAGGAGAAGGATAGGGGTCTGAGGATACAAAAGCAAGAAAGCTCATTAGTAAGAAGGTATAAGATGTTTGGAAAACAGTTTGCCCTATTATGTAGATAAATTCCTTAGGTAAAGGAAAGTCTCAGTTGATAGCTCTTTCTTGTACAACCAGGCAGCCGGGGTGGGGAGAGGGGAGGTGAAGACCTTTTTTATAAATTTTCTGTGTTAAAATTGTTTTTAACTAAAAATAACATTCGTGACAAAGTGGCCCAGGGCAAAATGGCACATTTTAGGGCAGCCTGACCTTGGCCACTGATGAAGTTTTGGTGTGATGGTAGGGTGGTCCAGAACTGCTGGCCAAGAAAGAATTCTTGAAGATGTCCTTGGTGCAAAAAGGTGATTTTATTAAAGCAAGGGGACAGAATTCATGGGCAGAAGAGTTCTACTGGGGTTGTGAGGGTTAATTCATTATATACCTTCAGGTTGGGAGGGGATCAAGGATGGAGTAAATCTCTAAGGCATTGTGGAAGCAAGGTTTCCAGGACCTTGAGGGGCTAGCTGTTGTTAGGACCATGCCATGTATTAGGGTTTAGTAAAACCTCAGTCATGAGACCCTTCAGGTGTATGTATATCAGGGGGCCATAAGCTTGGGTTATGATCACCAGCTTATGTCTTGGGAGAGCTGAGATAAAGAGTTTCCAAAGGAATTTTTATATGTTAAAGTGTTGGGAAAATAAGTAAAGTTATGCACCATAAGATGGCCAACAGGACTAACATAAGCTCTAGTATCTAGCTTAGCGACTCCTTCTGGGTTCTTCCTGCCCTACTTGCCTTGCATGCCAAATTACTACTAATGCGGAATGTGGAAGTAACAGACGATAAATTATCCCCCATGCTTATGCTCTGGACTCAGATCTCTGGAAAAGGATCTCCTCCTAGCCCGCTGTTGTAAAATAAAACTGCAATCCACCAAGATCTTTGAGTGCCGCTTGGTTTTTCCGCCAGTGAAGCAGCCTGGTTCCGTAACAAACGTAAACTTAGGTTTCTGAGGGGTCAGGATAACGTTAAGCTAAGATTCTCGCACTCAAACCCCTTTCCTTTGGTCTTGGGTAGCCGGAGTGTCCAAGGAATATTACATATATACCTGGATGGAGACCTGGGGGGCACTGTTAGTCTGTATTTTGCCCTCAGCTTGCCCCGTGCTCCCTCATCAGCCACCAGAGTAAACAATTATAAACTGTCGCACTAGCACGCCTTAGATTGGCAAATTCATGAACAAATTTCAAAATTTCCAGAAGTGTACATTTCTCATAGAACAATTTGCCAATGTTGCATAGACAATCTTAACAAACAGATCTTTAGTTTCACAGGAATAAGAGATCAACTTAGACTTTAGTTATTAATGTTTCAGTATTTTATCCTATTTAGAGATGATCTAGATAATAAGTTTTTATCAATCAACTGAACTCAGCAGAACTCTATGGGTGTAAGTTACCAAAGAGATTTGGGAAACAATTTAAGTAGATGTATCATAAAACATTATTGTTGAAAATTTCACTTAAAAACATTCATCCCACTTACATTTATTTACTTGTTCCTAAAATCCTATCTAGATTATTTATAAAACCTTTATGAGACATTAAAATAGCCAGAATTTTATAACAGATGTCCATGGGCTTATTTAACTAATAAACCCAAGTAGAATAAAAAGTGTATGTCTGTTTCATATTTGATGCTGATAACTGAAGTCACACCTATTTTAATTAAACCAACAAACTTACTAACTTGTATTTACCAAAGACTGTCTCAGGCCACATGAACATGAAACACATTTGCATTAGTTTCTACATTTCCAAGAGTTTAGAAATATCTAATTTGATAAGCACTTCTTTTTTCTTAAGCCAATTAAGTAGAGCTTTTTCATAAATTAGTTTTGGCAATGCCATCCAGAGGTAAAGAAGGAAAATAAAAAAGCACATGTACATTATGAAATCTTGGAGTGATGGCGGGGTGGTCGGGAGCTGATGTCCAGGGAAGAATTCTTGAAGACGTCTTTGGTGCAAAAAGGTAATTTTATTAAAGCATGAGGACAGGACCCGTGGGCAGAAAGCTGCACTGGGTTTGTGAAGAGTGACCGGTTTTATACTATGAAGTTGGGGAGGTAAAGTCAAAAGGGAGGCCTCCAGAGGGAATTTGATATGCTAAAGAGGCCTCCTAAGATACTGAGGTCTTGCTGTTGTCAAGCTAAGGTTGTTTTTCCCTCTAGCAAAGCATTAATAGGACGGTAGGAGGTTTCTGGAGAAATGTTATATTTGTATTTGCCTCAAGTATTTGTCAATGGGCTGCAGGTTCTAAGGAAATTTAATTTTACCTGTCATTTTCTTCCTGCCTTTGTTCCCCATATCATTATAGAGAGTGATGTTGGGGCTCTAGGAAACTGAGTGTACAAGTTTCTGGGGCTTAGGCTATTGATAAGATTGCCTTTTTCTTGTAATTTATTAAGATATTTGTAAACTGATGGAGACCATGTCCTCTAGACTGTGATCTCTATCAGTTGGCCATTATTTTTCTTTCCTTTCCTTTGTCCTTGGGCAGCCAGGAGTGCCAGAGGACTATCACACACATCCCACCTGGGGTGGGGGTATGTGTGCTAGCTTGCACTTTGTCCTCAGCCCGCCCCACGCTCCCTCATCATACATAACCCACATCTACAGACATACATAAACACACAAACACAGAGACTCTATAACTTCCACCACCAAATTTTAGCCAGGAATCTGGTACAACAATATAAAATTCACTAGTTTATAAATAACCGTTGAATTCAAATTTTGTCTCAGGCAGATGGAACACATTAAGTTTACCTGCTCCAATGGTTAAAGCTTTTTAAAATATATCTTGGTGCAGACTTTCATATTTGTCATTGACAAGTAATCTTAAGGAGTCTGTGGACTAGATTTTGGGCAAGAGCTTTTATAGCACTTTGTATTTTAAGAGGATTCTTCCCAGCCCTCCACACCCCCCTTTTCTTTCTTTCGTCTCAGGTGATTGAGGGCAGAGTTTAGTTTGCTCCTGGAGTGTTTACATTTTGAGGACATGGTAAGATTTACATATTCAAGAGACAGAAAAAGAATGTGAGTTTTCCCATAGGAGTTTTAGTGTCTCTGGGTAGGCTTAGGCAGTTCTCATAAAATGTAGGAGTGCTGCCCTGTCATCAGGAGTAACTCTCTGTAAAAATAATTTTCTGGACTCAGGGCCAAATGGTGCCTCTTCTGGGTTGGAAATGAAGAAGGTGTCATTTGGGTCACTGTGGTCATGGAAATGATAAACCCATTGGACTGTGCCAATTTTGTGCAGCAGGAGATGGGTTTCATCCTAAAGTTTTCCATGCACTGTGAACCTTAGCAGTGACTGTGATGGAGGAATGGGCACAGTGCCAGGCACTAAATATCCAAGTGAGGAAAGGGAGGGCCCTGGTACAAATATTGTCCTAGGGTTCTCTGCCTTTCCATTTCCCTGTTCTTCCCCACTGGAGATCCTCAATAACCCTGTCAGCTTTTCCCTTGGTGGCTGAGACACTTCTTAAGGCATATTTCTTAGCTCTGCCCCTTTCTGAGGAAAGTGGAGGGAACTGAGGAGCTCTGGTATCTTGGGGGCAACACGCATATTGCCTGGGGGATCTTTAAGAAAGTTATAGATTTGGGGTGTCTGGGTGGCTTAGTCAGTCAAGCATCCAACTTCGGCTCAACTCATGATCTTTGGGTTCGTGAGTTCCAGCCCCACATTAGGCTCTGTGCTGACAGCTTAGAGCCTGGAACCTGCTTCAGACCTGTGTCTCCCTTTCTCTGCCCCTCCCCTGCCCATGCTAACTCTCTCTCTCTTTCTCTCTCTCTCAAAAATAAATAAACATAAAAAAATAAAATTATGGATTTGAAGGTCTTTAGGGATACTGACCCGTTGACACATTTTGGCAGCCATATGCGACAGTTCAGAGCCTTTTCCAAACCAACCAAGTGAAACTCCCCACAAAGCTAATCAGCTCTTCTACCTCCTTCCTGCTGCATAAAATCTTTAAGAAAAGTTGGAATTTCAGTTAAAATCTAGTTTCTGATTTCATTTTCTACTTTTTGATTTTCTCCTGTTACCTTAATCCTACCTGTTATCAGAAAATTTTGACTGATGCCGGTGTGAGCCCTCTTCATAGGCGGCCACTTTCTTTTCCAAAGTGTGCCAGCCGACCTCTCCAGAACTGAGGTCTGCCACTGCTGGCATGACATACACATGGTCTTTAGGAAAAGCCCTAGGCCTCCGAGTGCAATACCACATTATTCCGCGGCACTGCAACACCCGGGAAACTTCTGTGGGGTTTGGCATACACCAAGGGGCTGGTGTACTCCCTCAGGGTTCTGAGGAAGCACTAGCACCAGATGTTCAGAGCATTTATATTCGTTCATTAACCTTTTCTTAGCAACACTGTGCCAGCAATTGGACCCACAATATTCCACAAGGTCAGAGGATGCAGAGTGACAGCGTTGAGTGAAGTGGTGACACAGAAACCATAAACATCTGTTTTATTTTTCCTGTGGTGGTGCTTGGTTTCCAGTTGCAAGATTATGTTCACTTTTCTGGGTTAGGACACATGGTCCAGGTACAAGGCGCTGACTGAGTGTTCACCAATGAAGTTCTCCCACCCTCCTTACCTAAGGGAGGGAATCCTTTCCTTGTGCCTTTAGCCCAGAGCCTCTCTTTAGGTGGGGACAATAACCTAACAATCCAGTCTCCTCCCTTAGCTCTCCTTGGCATGGAAGTAGAAGCATAGAAGACCCTCATGGATATTAATAGTTAAAGCTTTTATAAATAGTGGTCTAATATTCTTATTAGACCATGTGGCCTTGATTAGACCATGGTTGGATTACTATGGCAGTCAACCATTTGGGCAGACAACACACAACAGAGGCAACGTGCCAAAGCACATAGCAGCATAACAGGCTCCCAACGAGAGGTGCTCCTTTCCCAGATCGAGAAACTACCTGACTTAGGTGGTTACTAAGCAAGTTGCAAGTAAAGAGCAGTTCAATGCAAGGGCAATCACACCATCCTGCTGACTGTGCCAGTTGTTTCATGCCAGTCGCAGCCTATCAATACCCAGTGCTGTAGCTAGACCAATCCTGTGGTTCTCATTACGATTGCAAGATCCCTTCATCAATAACCATCAGGAAACTTAAAAAAAAAAAACTTTATTGGGGCGCCTGGGTGGCTCAGTCGGTTAAGCATCTGACTTCGGCTCAGGTCATGATCTCACAGTTGGTGGGTTTGAGCCCCGCATCGGGCTCTGTGCTGACAGCTAGCTCAGAGCCTGGAGCCTGCTTTGGATTCTGTATCTCCCTCTCTCTCTGGCCCTCCCCTGTTCACGCTGTCTCTCTCTCAGAAATAAATAAAACATTAAAAAAAATTTTTTTAAGTTTATTATTTGCGAGTTCTGAAAAGTAAATTGCACATCTGGGGCCACATGGTGGGGTAGAGCAGAGAAAGAGAATGAGAGAGAATGCATGGGACTGGGTTTCTGGTTTTATTGGGTTTGAGAGTGGAGGCCTAGGATTTCAAAGCTCACTCTTTATTGGTGAATTTATTTATTTATTTGTTTGTTTATTTATTTTAGTGTTTTCTTTTTTTTGTTATTTTTTAAATGTTTTTTATGTATTCATGAGAGAGAGAGAGAGAGAGAGAGACAGCGTGATCGGGGAGGGTCAGAGAGAGAGGGAGATACAGAATCTGAAACAGGCTCCAGGCTCCGAGCCGGCTGCCAGCACAGAGCTGACTCGGGGCTCGAAAACACAAACTGTGAGATCATGACCTGAGCCAAAGTTGGACACCTAATCGACTGAGCCACCCAGGCGCCCCTGAATTTATTTATTTTTATTTAACAATATATTTTTAAATGTTTGTTTATTTTTGAGAGGGAGAGAGACAAAACATGAGCAGGGGAGGAGTAGAGAGAGAGGGAGACACAGAATCCGAAGCAGGCTCCAGGCTCTGAGCTGTCAGCACAGAGTCTGATGCAAGCCTTGAACCCACAAACCATGAGATCATGACCTGAGCTGAAGTCAGATAGCGGACTGAGCCACCCAGGCACCCCTCTTTAGTGGTAAATTTAAAACAAAAGAGTGGAGATTTAAAGCATAGAAAGAGAAACAAAAGAAACAAAGAAAAAACCCCAGTGGCAAATGGTTAGTGACTAAAATCAACCAAGATCTTAAAAAAAAATAGCCTCAGTGTGGGTAGATGGCCTGACTCATTATCTAGTTGTGTGGCTAGCAATGTGTTTGAGATAGCCATCTTTGAAGTGGATACCTCTTTGAAGTGGATGCCTCAGCTAACAAAGCTTAAGTCACGCCCTTGCATTACAAAAAGAGAGAAAACCCGCTGTCAGGGTTTACAGCACCCCAGTTTGGCTCTAGAATACATTCTTGTATCAAAGAGCTATGGATCTGGTGACAATGATATTTCCTACAGATATGGCCCTTATGTGTCCTGCCTTCCTAAGGCAGAAGCCAGAAAATACACACCCACAAACTTCTTGGCATGTACAATAACAGGCATAAGAACTAGATGTGACCAGGGGTGCCTGGGTGGCTCAGTCAGTTAAGCGTCCAACTTTAGCTCAGGTCAAGATCTCATGGTCTGCGAGCTTGAGCCCCTTGTCGGACAATGTGCTGACAGCTCAGAGCCTGGACCCTGCTTTGGATTCTGTGTCTCCCTCTCTCTTTGATCTTCTCCACTTGCACTCTCTCAAAAATAAACATTAAAAAAAATAGGTTTGACCAAACAGGTTTAACCTTATGTATAATAATAACAAACTTAAACTTCTACAGCACCAATTATTCCTTGTTGAAATAGTCAAATGTGAGATCTGACTGTGGTGTCATATCTGTACTATGTCATTTATTTAGGTTTCCAAGGGCTGTCCATTTCCCTCTCATGAATACACGGTGTCATTAACATGGCCCTCTATAATCTGGGATCTACTAGTCTGTGTAGCTTTGTGTCACATCGGTCCGTTTGCTTAATAGAAAGGAACTATTAGCTTGCACATAATACTCACATTTTAAACAACATCTCAAGATACATCATTCAAAGGCAACATTTTCAACTTTATTATTATTAAATTAAATATAAATTAAATATAAGTAAACTACATATAAATTAAATTAAATTAAATATAAATAATTGCCTTGGCTTATTAATATGCCCTATTCCATAGGTACAGATTAGCTGTGATTTGGCAGAAAACTGTGAAATGATCATGTTTCCATATATGTTTCATATCACCTACAGATATTCTTGGATTTGTACAATTTTAATTTCTATGCCAGTTCAAAGGATATAAACATATTTTAAATAGAATTTAGTTAAAGGTGCGTTAGAACTCCCCCTCTTGTTCAAGAAGTGATCAGAAAGTTCAGGAGATAATTGTTAAGCCCTACAGAGAAGTTCTGCTTCCTGGATTGAGACGATGAATTACCACATCAGCTGGGCCTATCTTATTCTCTGAGTTGTGTCAAGGACAGTGGTAACAGCAAAAAGTAGTAATAGTCTCCTGCTGCTACCTCTAAATACTGTTCAGATGCTCACTACTACTCTTTCCCTGTAGAGCTGAGTGTAACAGTTTGGAAAAACAATATACGTTGCATATTCTCTCTTCTCTAAGTCAAAGCTAAACTGAGGACAAATTTGTACAAAGACTGCTGCCGGACACTGGAACTGCATAGGTCATCCCTGATGGCAAGGCCCAGGGAAAACCTGTGGGAAAAGACTGCAAGGCAGTCAGAAGAACCCCCTGAAGAATTCTTCTTCTCTGCTTAGTCTGTGCCTTTTACTGTCACTTCTGCTGTTAGTCTATTCTAGGGTTAATAGGAAACCAGAATTGCCCCAAGTTCCCCCTCTTCCTCCAAAATGGAATGTACCTAAATATCATGTCCGCCCCCTCAGTCAGATGTTGTCTAATGAATATTGTAGCAATTAGCAAAATTGGAGACTGTCCGGTATGCATGGGGTCTATAAGAGACCTAGAATTCATTTTCCTTCTATGGGTCTAATTGCCAGTAAGAATACATTTATGCCATAAGCAGAGACAAAAACAAGACTTAGTAGTTTTGGAGGACTGTCTCAGAAAAGTGTTAGAGAAATTATTTGCCTGCTGACCTCAAGGTTGTGAGACAACTTATGGATTGTTCTGGCCAAAGAATGAGATTGGTAAATGCAGAGACCAAATTCTAGTTGATCCACATAAAACATTTCCATATGTCATCTATGATAAATGTTGACATTGTTCTTTCTTAGTAAGGGGTTGTGAGAGTCTATTACCTATAACCGTGGGTGTAAGTATATCCTGTTTTTGCATGCCCACTGAATTTAAACAATCAAAGGGCATTCTGTTTTCATGCATTCTGGTTATATGCTTCACTTATTTCCTGCCATGTGTAGTAAAGAATAAATATGTAGAGCTTTTTTATGACTACCTGGTAAATTTTAGCAATTTAAGTAGAAATCTTGTACTGTGAAATCACCGTTGCTAAGAACATTTAGAAATATTAAATCCCATGACTGTTTTCAAAAAATGTAAATTGTTTAAGCATGATTGTTTGGATTTGCTGCATAAAAACCCTAAGCTGAAAAATAAATTTGAACAGTCCACCTGAAGAGGCTGGCTCTGCGCCTTCTTCGCTGGCTCCACCCACCACTCTCCAGGTCAACCCTGGCTTGCAGAGGCTGGACCCCAGCAGACTGCATTGTATGGAGGGTTGCATGAAGAGCTTTTCAAAGACCTTCTCACTTAATAAGGTAATTAAGAAATTGGTTTTACTGAGCTTTTGGCCAGAAACCAGAGTAACAACAACAACTTTCCAGGGAATGCCTCGGATAATCTTCCCAATTGAGGGATTCTAATGGACTCATTCTCCTTATTGTACAGCTACTCATCGTGACTGTACAAGTATGAGAACCTCTAGGCTCACTTCCATTTGTGAACTGGTTTGAGCAGTTCTCAGCAGAATGTGACACAACGTTCCCTAGACTGAACTTCTTGGCTCCCTGATCCAAACCAGTTTCTTTTGTGAAACACTTTGGAGCACAATGAAATGATGGACAAAGCCTAAAAACAGTTATTATTCTACTCGATGTAGAAATTGAAAGGGACAGAGAGATTTCTTTTAACAAAATCTAAGGCTACTAAGAAGAAAAAAAGAGGGTTAGAGGGGGAACTAATATTTACCGATGAGTCTGTGACTCACTGTGCTAGGAGCTTGACAGGTTGTCCCATTAGATCTTCATAAAAATATTTCTCAGGGCGCCTGGGTGGCTTGGTTAGTTAATTGTCTGACTCTTGATCTTGGCTCAGGTCATGACCTCACAGTTTGCGAGTTTGAGCCTGGCTTTGGGCTGTGTGCTGACAGTGCAAAGCCTGTTTAGGATTCTCTCTCTCTGTTCCTCCCCAACTTGTGCTCTCAGAAGGAAGGAAGGAAGTCCTTAAAAAAAAAAAAAGTACGTCTCATACAAAGTATTTTCACATTTCAAAGATGATGAAACAGAGAGTTTCATAGAAATGAAGTAATTCGGGGAGCCCAGGTGCTCTGACTTTAGCATCTGACTTTAGCTCAGGTCACGATCTCATGGTTTCTGAGTTTGAGTCCCACATTGGGTGAGCACGAGGCCTGCATCAGGTGAACAGGAACCCTGGTTCAGGTGAAAAAACATGAGCCCCACTTTGGGTGAGCCTTGCTTATCTCTCTCTCTCTCTTTCTGCCCCTCTTGGGATTCTCACACTCTCTCTGCCTCTCTTTCACTCTCTCTCTCTCAAAAAAATTAATTCTTCCCATTGCACAGAGCTAGTAAAGAACGAACTTAGAATTCAAAGCTACAGATATCCGATTTTTAAAATCATGTTATTTCTACCATGTACTTTTCTTGTAAGATTTCTGTCTTAGTTTTGATTTCAATTTCTTTTTAATTTTATTTTTTTTAAGGTAAGCTCTACACCCAATGTGGGGCTTAAACTCTTGACCCGAGATCAAGAGTCACATGCTCAACCAACTAAGCCAGCCAGGCACCTTATTTTTGGTTTCTTTTCAAAACTTAGAAACTCACTTAAAATTAATCCTCAGGGTTTGTAAATTACCAGTTAACTAGGAATTTCCTCCATGAGGTAAATGAAAATTAAGAAAGCAGTGTTTATAAGAGCTGCATTCTAATATCATCAGTGGCATAAATTATTAAAAATGGAGAGGAGGGGCGCCTGGGTGGCTTAGTCGGTTAAGCTCCGACTTTCGCTTAGGTCATGATCTGGCGGTTAGTGGGTTCGAGCCCCGCGTCGGGCTCTGTGCTGACTGCCAGCTCAGAGCCTGAAGCCTGTTTCAGTCTGTGACTCCCTCTCTCTCTGACCCTCCCCTGCTTACGCTGTCTCTCTCTCTCTCTCCTAGAAATAAATAAAACATTTAAAAAAATAAAAATAAAAATGGAGAGGAAACTTGAACCTATCAGTTTTTTAAGATATTGAAGAAAGACATATATGGCAGAACATATTCCTATAACATTTTCATCCTCTGAGAATTTACGAACAACACTTCTCTTAGAATTTAATTCAGTATGTCAGACAGATTTTGATACACTATTCTCCACTAGAACTAGTAAAATAAATTAACTTGAAATACCTTTTGTGAAAAGAGGAGAGAGACAAGCCAGAAATTGTCTTTGAATGAGAACACACACTTTATAGGGCCAAGAAATCTCTGGACACTTTAACGTGACTGAATAAGGAATAGAAGGCACTAACTCTAGTGTGGGGTAGAGCATATCACACATTTTGGCAATGCTGTAGCTATTTCCATGCCTAAAAATGTGATGTCTCAGAGCCATTACACAGCCGGGAACCCCTCATGTATGGTCTAATTGGCAGGACAGGGGCACACTGCATCCCAGCAACTGCAAGCTAACAAGTTAGGTGGAAACTCTATAGCAGGAGGGTAAGAACAATGCAATCCCCACTCACAGACAACCTGTTCACCGCCCTGTCTCCCAAAGCTCATACTTACTATGAGTGGGTTCATCTCTGAAAAAGCCCGAGACCACATCTGTGTAATGTCAGAATGCTTTGTGTCAATGTGCACATTCTGCCAAATAGATAGCTATTTTGCCTGTATAACATCAAGCAAACAGACATTCATTCATTTTCCCATTCATTTATCACATAGTTTTCTTTTCTCCTTTGGATGCTTAATATCCTTTAAATATGATCCAGAACTCATTCAGAAATTAAAAACACTACTTTCTTAAACAGCTCCAATAACCAGCATGATATCACCACCACCTGGCTATAAATAACGGAGTATCAGTGATCCTGTGGCCTCCCTCACAGAAAGCAGATGACAAACTCCTACCCCTTTTCTCCAGGGGAAGCTCAGGTTTTGTTATTTCCAGTGTGTGGTTTATAAAAGATCTAATGTACAATGTTCTTCTATTTTTACATCTGCAAAAATTGTGTCTAGGAGACATAGGAGCTATTTAGGGTGTTTTAGTTCACCGGCCGCATTGACTCAAGGGCACTTGAGAGGCCCAGTCTGCAGCAGAAAAGCCAGGCACGCTGCTTGTTTCTGACACTGCTGCCTGAGTAAGCCAGGTGGCTTGCTAAGAGTGTGGCTTTTCTCAGCTCAACCACTATAAAAGTCATCTTGAGGGGCATCTGGATGGCTCAGTCGGTTAAGCATCCGACTTCGGCTCAGGTCATGATCTCCTGGTTTGTGAGTATGGGCCACATGGGACTCTGTGTGACAGCTCAGAGCCTGGAGCCTGCTTCAGATTCTGTGTCTCTCTTTCTCTCTTCCCCTCGCCACTCACACTCTCTCTAGGCAAGGGATGACAGAGACAGGTGGTCTGTACTGTAACAATGTATGAAAACTAAGAATTGCCATAGGTCAAAAGGTAGCTCACAGTGAGTTGCTGAGCAACTGTGGTGTCATCTTTGAGGGGAAGGCTTTTCCTAGCAGGACCTGGTGAGTTGGTTTCACTGCGTAAACCAAGATTCCCAGGCCTTTCTGCCATTGATTGGAGACGTTCCTAAGTTTGATCTCAGAACTTTCTTCTGGACCCCAGGGAACTTCTAATCAAAAACAAGACAGTATAAGTATGTAGATTGATATTCTGTAAACAGAGACATAATTAGAAGTGCGGTCCACCTTTCTGGTATTGTCCATTTTTTAATTAATTGTAGCAGTTGCACACATAACTTGCAATGCCAGTTATTAAAATAATTAAAATTAGAATGGAAGCAGATGTATAAGGCCTGAAGAAAGTAGGAAAATGCATATTGCAAATGCATTAGATCATGACTGAGGAATAAAGCCAACATATTTTTTAAAAGGTAACTGATTTATATCAGTAAATAATTTGGCTGTATGCTAATTTAGCTCAAACGTTTATTGTTCTATGAATGTATCTATGTAATCTTTATAAAGTTCTATGAGTTATTGGAATAGAATAACATAGTATATGTTCTTTTCTAACTTTTTATTTTAAAATATTTTAAAATTTGTATGAAAGTTGCAGGAAAAATTTAAATAACTTACATTACCACAGCATAGTTAACAAATTCAGTACATTTAGCCCTGATATAATAGTTTTTATCAAATCCACAACCTGTTTTACCATTTTCATAATTTTCTCATAAAGTTCATGGTATTTTTTCCCTTTAGGATAAAACCAAGATCATACATTGTAGGAAGCTGTCATGTTTCTGTGTTCTATCATCTGGAATTGTTCTCAGCCTATAACATTGATATTTTGAAGAACACAGACAGGTTATTTCATGGAATATTCCTGAATTTTTAATTGTTTGCTATTTTCTCATAGTTAGATTCAGGTAATGCCTTCCTGGCCAGAATGCTACAGAAGTGATATTATGTCCTTTTCAGAGTGTTGTGTCTGGAGGCACGTGATGCTTACTTATCCCTCCTTGGTGATTTTTGATCCCTGGTCAGTGCGTTGTCTGGTTTTGCCACTATGTAGTTACTAATTCCCCCTAGAAACTGATAAACAATTTGTGGAGAGACACTCTGAAATCATGCAAACATTGATGCTCCTTATCAAATCATCCCCTATTCCTTTCTTCATATCTATCCATTGATTATTTTTGCCCAAGCCAGTACATACTGCAATGGAAGCAAATTGATGATTTTACAACTCCTGCATTCCTTTCAAGTTTCTTGTTTGACTCCAAGGAGGAGCCCTTTATTTTCCTCTATTTATTTCCCATGTGGACCCATAGATTTCCATTTCATTTGATGACATTACTGTCTTTATTTACTTAGATAATTAAAATCGCTCAGACTGCCAAAGAGGCAGTTTAATTTCTGGCACAACAGTGGGTTCCAGGCACATCTTGTACCTTCCTTGCCGCAACCCTGGAATCCATATTTCATTTTATTAGCTTTATGGAGCCATTTTAGAAAGTTTACATTTTAACATTTAACACAAAACTCAAAGACTTATTCGGGCATTCGGGATATAGTCCTTATTATTGCTTGCTGTGCTAATGAGAAAAAGTATTAAAGCATTCTCTTTTGAACAAATGTGAAGCTCTTTAAAAAATTATGAATTAAAAATAATCAACACCAGGAAATTTGTAATACGACTTGTAAATCAAAGAATACTATGCTGGAGGAGAACATTTCCCTTGGTGTCTAGGCCATGTTCATAGGGAATGACAAGCTAACTACACAATTAATTATTGCTTAACTGATGGGAACAAGTATAAAATCTGTACTTACCTGCTCAATATGTACTGCTCAGTATGTCTATCACTTCGGATGACAGCTCTTTGCATTCTACCACAACCTTTCCTGAATAAAACTTTGCTTTCACCACTGATTTTTAAGCAATCTGAAGTACCACATGTTAGTTTTCTTAATACAACCTTTTATCATATGATCCAATAATGAATTTGTTTCTCCGAATAAAATACTGTAGATTTATCAATCAAGATTATCTTGTTAAGTTATATTACAATACAAAGATGGAGCAAGTTTAAGAATGGATTAATGGATCTTTTTCTGAGACAAGCTATTACACATGAAATGAAGTTGCCATCAGACCAATATTATTTCTTTAGCGCATTTGCAAGTTATAGAGATCATACTACAGTACTTTAAGAAATGCAAATTATATAGCCTGGGATGTACATCTGAGTAAAATCCTGTGATGAAAAAGGAGCAATTTCGAAATGAGTGTTGAGTTTTTCTGTGAGTAGCATTTTTCTTTCTAGAAGCCTTTTTGTCTTTCTGGACCTGTTTCAGAGAAAGCAAAGGTCAGGAATTCTCTTATTTCCTTTGTAGTATTTTAACACATATTTCTAAAGAAACAAATATGACATGGTATGGTATGGTATGATATGATAAATATTATATACTCTTCAAAGCCTTTTCCAAGCTTTTGATGTGGCATCAGCATCTCTGGGGCTAGTTTAGGAGACCCAGGGCTTCTACTTCACCGGTTTAGTTATAAGGTGAGTGAGAGCTGACTGCATATACAGTGGTTTTCAGGGTTACCTTCCAGATTATTCCAACATGTGAGAACCTGTTTTGTGATAGCAGAACATGTCCCAGCATGCTATTGGGCATGTGAGTACAGGATGAGGAACTAGATAGATCTTTATTTGAGTTTTGACCACTCCAAAGCTGTGTGAATTTAGGACACTTAAGCTCACAGATTTCACTCTTCTAGATTACTGAATGGGGGCTGATAATAACCACCTCGTAAGATTAGTTTGAGATTTAACTGAGATAAAATAATAAAAGTGCATTGAATATTTTGAAGTGCTACATGTGCTTCTTTTTCTTACTGTAATAATAATTGTTATTGTTATTTATGTTAACATTACAGGTGTGTCTTCATCTTTTCTGGATGGTCACTAAGTAACTTTGGAATCAATACACTTGGATGAATACTAAACAAATGAAAACCACAATAAAACACCTCGACTAAGAATCTTACTACATCAAGCACTATCAACATACTTTTATAAATATCCATTTATAGTGCTGACCCTATAAATTATAAGTTATTCCCATTTTGCAAATGAGAAACATTAGGAATGGACATGTCCAATAATGCGCCCAAAGTCTTTAAGTGACAAAGCTGGGAATTGAATTTAGATCTGCTGGATTTCTGTCTTCAACAAATGTTGTGTTCAATATTAACCTTGTTATGCGTCTTGCTAACTTGCATTCACAACAGGAAGAAAGCTGAAACATTATAAGAGGCAAGAATTTTCCATGGGCTATAATAAACCCTGAGTGGGCCTAGGAGTGCTCATCAGGTGGACTTGATTGTGAACAACTGAGAATATCATCAAAGATGATCACTATGAAAGGTAAGAGGCTAAGGAGAGGCTGAAAGAGAAAGTTTGCTTTTTGCTTTATCACATGGCAGACTGTGCCCTAGAAAGGATTGTGGGAGGAAGCTCTGGAAAGTGTTGTTTTTCTTTAAAGATCAGTGAGGAAGTGAAGCTCTTCTTTTTTCATTTTGTAAATTAAAACAAAACAAACACACCAACCAACAACATACCCTAGAACCAAACAGGTACAATTTTTTCTGAAAACAAAAGAATTGGATTAACTAAAATCGAAAATATTATGACTCTTATTAAGGGAATGAAAAACAGGGGTGCCTGGGTGGCTCAGTCATTTACGTGCCCGACTCTCGCTTTTGGCTCAGGTCATGATCTCACAGTCTGCAAGTTCAAGCCCCACGTTCAGTTCTGCACTGACAGTGCTGAGCCTGCTTAGGATTCTCTGTCTCCCTCTCCCTCTCTCTCTCTGCCTCTCTTCTGCACTCTCTCTCTCTATCTCTCTCTCCTAAATAAATATAAACAAATAAATAAGAGTGAAAAACAAAATGAGATTAATAGGTTACTTTAGAATTTTCTTACTGTTACATACTATGCTGACTTAAAGATCACTTATTGGGGCAGACAAGGAAGAGACACAACACACATGGTTATGGTGGGATTCGCTTAACTTGCTTTTGTTCATTTTTCCCCCTTACACTTAAAATTTTAATTTATTGACTATATCTGTTGGATTTTGCTTCATGGCCAGTCACACCAAAACTTAGTATCTTAAAGCAACAAATGCTTATTTGGCTCATGAAATGTTGTTTGGATTTCACTGGTTGGAGGTTAGGCCTTCCTTACTCAGGTGTCTTCAAGGAACTCAGGTTGGCCTCAGCTGGCATGGCTTACCTCTTGTCTGTGTGATCTGTCACGTTTGACCTCACTAGCTACATGGGCTTGTTCACCGAGGCAAGCTACAATCCACAAGTGTCTGAGAAAATAGATTCACCCTTTGATGGGAGGATTTGTAAAGCTAGATTGCAATGACATGGGTTTAGGGAGAGAAAGAATTTGTGGCCCATTTTAAAATCCATCTCATTGATCTACACTTAAATATAAATAATATAAAATTAGAAATAAATTATTAATTATAAATACTTATTCTTTGACATGAATATAGATAATAGTTCCCCACAGTTCTCTAAGTTTTCTTGAACTGAAGCCTATGTGTGTCTATATCTTGCGGTTTATTACAGCGCTTAACTGAAGAAAGACTCTACATCACGGTAAAGTGAATGTGATGGACATCTGTTATTTTTTGCAGATGTCCCCTTGTCAGCTTTTCTGATGTCTAATAATGGCCCCTTGTTCTTCTTTTTGGAAATTGTCCGTTTCTCATCCCACGTTCAAAGGGGTAGAGGCGCAAGCAATACATGTTTTTCAAACTGTACCAATTAGCATCTCTTAAAATCTAAATCTGAATTGAAATCACACAAGCACAAAAAGCAGGGCCCTAAAAAGACCTGAGGATTTCTGCAACTGACACCCCCCAGAGATATCCTAGTTCCTATATTGCTTGGAATATGATGGTTTAGCATTTCCTTCAACATTGTGAGTTGGTATCTTCAAATGTGTTTTGCTTTAAATAAATATATTTGTATATTTAACATATATATAACTTACTCCATTCTATGTAAATATTTAAAATGATATGTAAAGTAGAGCATTTATGAAGAGATAAACATTTATATCTTAAAGATATATATTTATTAAGTTTGCCAGAATTTTTCATTTTTTCAGCCACTGTATGCTTAATAATAAATTAATATAACTCATTCCAAAAAGGGATACTATAAGCTCTGAATCCCAAAACCTCCCTAAAGGCAGTACATTCTTTCATTCAACAAATATCTGCTGAGCATGAACCATGGCCAGGCCCTGGTTTATGTGATTAAGATGTATCAGTGGACGTAGCACACAGGAATCCTTGACCTCCTAGAGCTAACATTCTGATAGGAGACAAATGGTTGCAAGGGCTCTAAAACTTCATGGGATATAGGTCACTGGAACCCCAAAATGTTCAAGGAAGTCTTCATTGAGGAAGTAATGGTGAGCTGTGCATTCAACTAAAATTTAGATAACCAGAAAGAAGAAACAACACTATAGTAAATGAATTCCTGGAAATTGGCATGCATTTTTATGAGTTAAAACACTAGTGTGTTAGTTGGTATTGGTAACAGAAAAAATCTAAAATCTGCACTTAAAAAAATGTAAGTAAGGTCGATCTCAACTTAAAGTCTTCAAATGGTTTTCCAATGCTCACAGGGTAAGATTTAATATCCTCAATAGGCTTCTTCAAGACCTGGTTTAAGTATACCTATAAAGCTCCTTCTTTAACCTTACTTTTCCTTGGTTAATAAACTCTAGACACACTGACCTACTTTTAATTCTTATAGCTTATTAATCTTCATGCCAAGCCTTGCCTAGAAAAACCTTCCCCCATCATTTTGCTTAACTAACTCCTACGTATCCTTTAGTTCTCAGCCAAATAGCATTTTCTCAGGAAGGCTTTCCTGATGCCCCAGTTACATAAGATTCCCTGTTACATACTCTCAACATTTTGTATTTTTCCTTCGGAGAAGTTAATAGAATATAATTAAATAATTACCTGTATAATTATGGTTTAATATGTGTTCTCCCACTTGATTGTAAAAATTTTTTAGCACTTTTAATATTTGTTAAATAAGTTAATGAATAACATGAAGCTGTTGTGCCTATTGAGGAGACCCTTTCCTGTTCCAGGGAATATTTACTGTAGAGATTATGCATGTCTGGGAACAAATGACACTAGATAATCTCACGATGGGATTTGCCAACAAGGAACCTTATAGCAGACAGTATAATCTTTTCAGTCTCCCTGTCTAGAGTAGATTAGAGACTGCAAGAGACGTTGCTTTCTTAGGGTACCAGTGAAAATTCCCCTTTCTTCTTCTGTCTATCCCTACTCATGCGATGACTATCATGTACCCCTCCACCTCTACCCACCCACCCAAATGGAGGCTTGCTGAGTTGCAGGATCTGCTGTTCCATCCTATGCCTCTGGATTGTGCAGAAATATCTTTAAGGTGAGGTGGCATTGTGAATATATAGGGAGCAATAAAAAAAAAACTGATTTAAAAATATTAATCAAGTTTCCAGTGGTGGGTGAGATTCCCTGGGAAAAATATTAAAAAGTGTAAAAAGAAGAGAACTAAAAACCCCAGGGCATCTACATTTAAGGGAAGATTTGAGAATAAACATACTGAACGGGAGAAGCCAGAGGTCTGGAGAGAAAACATGGAAGCTCTATGTCATGGAGACCCAGGGAAGAAAATCATTCAAGATGAGGGGCAAAGTCAGTGCTTTAAATAAATGCTCAAAAGGGGTTGAGTACAATTTTAAAACTTTTCAAATTATCTCTAACAGGGAGATCATCGATGACCCTGATNACTCTGAAACAGGCTCCAGGCTCTGAGTTGGCAGTCAGCACAGAGTCCGACGGGGACTGAAACTCGCATAGGGCAACGGAAGGGACATAACAGAAAAACCAGAGTAGCTCCTCAGTAGAAAAACTGAGGCCCAGGTGAACTTGATGATTGTCCCATGTGGCAACACACAGACCAGCCTGGACAGCTGTAGGATTTCCTTTCATTTGTTCAGCACTCCCAATAGATGAGAGGAAAGAAACTGTTGGATTGGTATAGGTCTGTCTTTTTCTAGGTGAATGACATGGTTAGGTGCAATGATGGCCAGATACTTCCCTCTCCTCCTATGATTGTTATTTAAATTATAGAAGAAAATCCAAAATTTAGAAAACAGAGGAAAGAACATACCACATCAAATAAACACACCAGTGGCGTTTTGATATAATTATTTATGTCTTTTTAATGCACGTTTTTATTATTTATATGATGGAAGCCAATGACTATATAATGAGGGGTTTTCTTTTCAAATTTAAAATAACTTTTTACAATGATAAAATTATGTGTCAGGTGTGGAAAATTCAAGTTAGAAATTCAAATTATGGGAATGATGGATAGGTGATCATGAACTCTCATTTTTTTTTTTCATAATGTGCAGAGTGGCCTATATTCTCAATTATGTACCTCTCTTATAGCCACTTGGATAATTATCAAGTACCTTTTGCCCAAACATGATCTTGTAAGTACTTTTAATAGTTTTCCAAATTGTTCTGTTAGACTGGAATATAAAAGCAAAATAAATATTCTCCATATTTAAAGACTCTTCATGCAAATATCATCTCTTTTAGAAATATTTAATTAGAAGAATTATGTTTACACTATATGGTAAAAAGATGAGTCAAAATTAGAAAGTTTGGTATTTTAGTTTTTCATTGTGATATAGTAAGAAGAAAAAAGCCAATGAACATTTGTTGATGTTTTTGTTACATTTCACTCAAATTAGGACAAGGTTCTTAAGTCTCTCCTAATCTGATCTTCTCCTTTTCAACTGACTCTCTACTTGCCTAGAGCTGCATATTGAATTTAATAGCTCAGGAAGAGGAGTCCCGTATCCTATCTGTTAGAAAACCAATTATATTATTGCTTTGTCTCCCACTTGGGCAAACAACATTATCGTATACAGTTGGTCAGCAACTCACTGCCAGTAGGTTTTCTTTCTGTTACTTCCTTGGCTGCTTGCCTTTCTGGCCTCTGACCTGGTCTGTTACAAATCCCTGCCTGACTCCACTGAGCCCTGAATCTGATAACTCTGCTTTCAACATCCCTAGTCACCTCTTGTACACTCCACCATGAGCTTTTCTTTAAGTACCTTATTGCCACTGGGGCGCCTGGGTGCCTCAGTTGGCTGAACACACAACTTTGGCTCAGGTCATGAACTCATGGTTTGTGGGTTTGAGCCCTGCGTCGGACTCTGTGCTGACAGCTCAGAGCCTGGAGCGTGCTTCAGATTCTGTGTCTCCTTCTCTCCTGCTTACACTCTGCCTCTCTCTCTCTCAAAACTAAATAAACATAGGGGCACTGGGTGGCTCAGTCGGTTAAGCATCTGACTCTTGGTTTTGGTTCAGATCATGATCTCACAGTTTTGTGGGTTCCTACCCTGTGTCAGGCTCTGCACAATGTGGAGCCTACTTGGGATTTTCTCTTTCTTACTATCTCTCTCTGTTCTTCCCTTACGCACACTCTGTATCTCTCAAAATAAATAAAGTTTAAAAATGCATTTAAAAAATAATAAATAAACGTTAAAAACATGAGTGCCTCATTACCACTTTCTTAAGGGTGATGGGAGGTCCTCTCACCCATATCGCTTTAGGTAAAAATAAAATTGTGTCTTGGATACAGTCATGGCATTTAAACTTTCAGAAAGTACCTCTCCCATGAGGTGAGTGTGTGTATGTGTTTATGGGTTGGGAGGGGGGAGGGAAGACAATGAGAAAGAAAGTAGATTTCCTGCCTTTTCTCTTGTTATGACTTTACCTTCTCCTATTCAATGCTAATAATCTTACTCTGTTCTGAGGCCAAGCAGAAATGGAGAGAAGCGAACTTTTTTATTTTTTATTTTTAATTGTCAAGTTAGCTAACATACAGTGTAGTCTTGGCTTCAGGAGTAGATTCCTGTGATTCATCACTCACATACAACACCCAGTGCTCATTCTAATAAGTGCCCTCCTCAATGCCCATCACCCATTTTCCCCACCCCCTCAACCATACAGCCCTATCAACCCTTCATCCTTCTTTCTGCTTCCACGTCTTCTCCATGAGTAAAACAGACCCCATACTGATATATCAGCATGTTTCCCTAAAGCCCTCTATTTCTGGCAGGGAGGAAATTAACTTCACCTGCCTCTGTGATCAAATCTGAATATCCTAAATCCCTGGGTTGTTTCCATAATCTAAATAACCCAGATTTTAAAGAGAGATTTACCTTGTAAAGCTAGATTTACTGAATCTGCTGTTTTTACTTGAATTAGCAAGATAATAATTCATATCAGTGCTATGCTTACAGATTTAGAGCCCATCTGACAGACAATAAATCACTTACAATTACTTTTCAATTTCAAGGGTATTTCTGGGAACTCTAAAGTCCTTGATTTCATAAGATACTCATTGACTTATGTAAAATCTAAAATATAGTTTTATGGGAGGTGGTTTGGATGCTGTCCCTTTCCTCCTGTGACTTTAGAAATGAATTCTTTCCAGGATCTCAAGTTTCTGTGAGTAAGGAGGTATTTCTGGGTAAGGTTTTCTGGGCTCTGGGATCATGCCATGTTCAGGTGCTGTGGACTCTTCCCATTCACAGAGCCAACGTTGATTCAGAGTCCTCCCCGCCTCCTGTTTCCACAATCTAAAAATCAGGCTCAAGGTAACTGTAATAGGGAGAAATCACGGCCCAGCAAGCAAAAGGTGGACTTTGGCTCATCTAAGCATCCTTATTCTCAGCCAGGTTCTTGGCCTCTAGCCCTTACTCCTGACACATTCTTCTTAAGTCTGTTCAAGAAAAAGATTTAAGGAGCAATGATCACTAAGACTGTAAATTTCTGTCCTGCCACAGAAATAAAACGAAAAAGGGAGCTACCCCACATTAGCTTTAGACTGCCTAGTACCTAGGTTTATCTGAAACCTGCGAAAGTAAATGCGAGCTATATTTTTTAAATTTCAGTACTGTTTTACTTAATGCAATATATAGCATTATATCAGTAAGTAATCAAAGCCAACATATTTATTAATGAGATACTTGACATTCTTTTTTTGGTAACAAATCTTCAAATTCTGTGTGTGTTCTGTGTGCACATTATTAGTGATTTTATCAAAATGAAGGCAAGAGAAGTAAGTGTAATGGAACGTATGATAATTTATTAATTGTGTTTGTATTTTTATTTTTAATTTTTTAAAGTTTATTTATTTTTGAGAGACAGGGAGCAAGCAAGAGAGAGCACGAGCGGGGGAGGGGCATCTGGCATGTAGAATATGGGCCTCCATTTTTACTATCGCCCGCAAGCTCCATAAATGTCAGGAGTAGGAATGATTACTTTCTCTCATCCTATGACCAGAATCCATGAGTATCATAGACTCCCTCTCTGATAGCACTTACCACTGTGCTTCTTATTGCTAAATACCTTCCCACATTCTCTCTATTCTCCCCAACCTTCCCCTTTCAAAGAAAGAAACACTTACTGACTTTGTAAATTAATGTGGTGTTTTTCTCTCTGCAATCTGTAAGGACTCCCACATGCGTTATGTAGGTGACATAACATACTCTGGGAGGTAGGTAATAGCATATAAGGAAACAGACTGAGCAAGTTTAAGTGACACAACCAAAGTTTAGCAACTAGTCACCCAGTTTCTTGTTTTTTCCACGTCATTCTGTTGCTTCATTTTGGGTATCTTTTAGCAACCAGGAGAAAGGGGAATTCTGGATGCCCTTTAGGCAGAGCAAACAGCATAAGCAGAGAATAGCTTCTCAGTTTGGCTAACGTTCTCTGTCCAGGTTCAGGAAAAATGGGAAATGTGGGAAAGAATAGCAGTGTGTGGACGAAGCCTCGGATGTCAGGTTTGGAATTTTGCATTTTACTCTAATGAGTACGTGCTGTATATTTTTTAAAAGTACGGTCCTACACCCAAAGTGGGGCTTGAACTTATGATCCCGAGATCAAGAGTCACTTAATACATGCTGTATTTTTTAAAGAAAGTAAATGAATTAAAGAAGGCTTACTTTTTATTAATAAATATACTATTTACTTGCTGTTGAGAGCAAACTGACTTTCATCTTGGCAGGAGCAAGGGGAGAAATAAGAAATGCAATTTGCATCTGCCAATATTAAGTTCCTGGGGCCCACATCTTCCTTTCATTCCCCAATGTGGGAAGGAAGCACATAATCCTGACCAGCTGGTCTTGTGGTGTGTACGACTGGTCACAGGGTGGCAAGGCTGGGGAGGCCGGATGGACCAGTTCCCACTTCATCACCAGTTTTTAGCCACATACTTAAATGAGGATGGATCGGTTACATCTATGTACAAAAGACACGACATTTTCCTTCTCAATTCATCTATGATACTTTTATGGGTTCTCTATTTCCAAGGCAAAGGAGAATTACATGTTTAGACTTTTAATTCTCAACATAACAGTGAGAGAAATCCCTTTAAAACATGTGTAAGATCATGTTGTTCTTTTGCTTAAAACTCTGTAATAGCTCTTTGTTCTATTTGGAGAGAAAGCATAATTAAAAAAAATTTTTTTTTAATTTGTAAAAGAGAGAGACAGCGTGATCAGGAGAGGGTCAGAGAGAGCGGGAGACACAGAATCTGAAACAGGCTCCAGGCTCTGAGCTGGCTGTCAGCACAGAGCCTGTCGTGGGGCTCGAACCCATGAACTGTGAGATCATGACCTGAGCCGAAGTCAGACACTTAACTGACTGTGCCACCCAGGTGCCCCTGAAAGCATAATTTTTAAAACAACTCCTAGGGCTTATACAATCCGGTTCCCCATTACCCTCCTAGTCTCTTCTCTCTCTCTGTCGCTCTCTCTCACACACACACATTCTCTCTCTCTCTCTCTCTCTCTCTCTCCTCTAGCCACACTGGATGTTTGCTGTGCCTCCAAAACACTAGATGCACTTCTGTCTCAGGACATTAGCACTTGCTATTCACTCTGCCTAGACATTGTTTCCTCCAGATGCCTATAAGTTCACCTCCTCACCTGCTTATGATGTTTGCTCAAGTATCCTCTTCTCAAAGAGGCCTCCCTGGTCACTCTAATTAAATACAATCCCCTTTCCTCTTTGTATTTAATTTTTCAACCTGCTGTTCATCAGCACGTAGCATCCTATGTCGTTTATATATATATTTCTTTTTGGTCTCTGTTCAGCCACTAGACTGTTAGTAGCAAGGAAAGAGATTTGATCACTTTTGCTTATGGTTATATTTTCCAAGACCTATAACAGTGCCTGATATATACATGTGCCCAACAAGTATTTGTTGAGTAAAAAAAAAGAGAGGTTTTTTCATTCTCTGGTGATTGAGCATAGAATTTCTTTGGATCTTTTAGTTTGTTAAAGAAATTTAAATCTTCTGACGAATCTCTATAAATCTAGATAAATTTCTTCATCCCCCTAAGCATTTTGAGTTACAATGAAAGAGGCTTCATTTGTTCTTTTTTAAAATTTTTGCCTTTTCAGGACTGGCAATATCAACAGGGTTTTAGTCTGACTAAACAAAAATGACATTACTTCTAGGTCATAGAATGGGCTTGTCAAAGCCTGAGGCTTTGAAATAAATTTCCATCTGCTGAATGGGACATAGATACTATCTACAGTCAGAAATACTATTCCCCAATCTGTCTAATTTGTTATTTCTGCTCTGCTTCTAGTTTATATGTATGTATTGAATTTGTGCTATTATAATATTGTTTTATGCTCACTGACTGCTAACTTTGGAAACACTTATGTGCTTCGGTCCAGCCAAATCCAGCGTCCATCATGAATGCTCCCTGATAGGGCCGTGCTCCAGTTTTGATCTTCTAGACATTTAATTGCCTTCAGAATCATGAATTATGTTTTATTAGAAGTGGAAGAATGGGCATGTCTCCCTAAATCCCAATTTCTTCATCTGTTGAATGGCGTAAAAATACCAAACTCACAGAGTTGTTGTGAAGGTTAAAGTTTCTAAACCCTAAGAAGTTATGAAAATATTAGGCATGTCATAATTTCTGTTCAATGTCATGTACTATTTTTAGTTATCATTTTATATGTAATTATCTTATTTCTCTATCTATAGCTTGAAGTCTTTGAGAGTGCTGCAATTCTCATACTTTGTCTCCCTACCATGCCTGGTCAAGAATTCTTTTTATTCTACATGAACAAAAATATTTGTCAATTGGTGGCCTGGATTTGATATGGTGATGAAATGCTGCCACAGTATCTCACTTTGATATCTTATTCATTATATAGTGCTTAATTCATTTTTGTAGTTGTTAATTACAGTGGATTTGGGATAATTTAAAACAATTATGTGACAAAGAAGATCTATGTTGTATACAGTAATTAAAAAAATTACATACCCTTCCTTTTCATTTCTACTAGAAAACCAGTGCTGAATTTGATCAAATGTCACCTGTTATTCACTATTTTAGTTTTAAATGCTAGGATCCAGTCTTTGTAGAATGACATAATTCAGCCTTTTGGGGGCTGGCTATGTATAAAAACACAATGGCTTTAATTAGAGCTTTGAAACAGCTAATAAAAGTGGAAAAGCTTGGGTGCCTGAGTGGCTCAGTTGGTTGTGTCTGACTCATGATTTCAGCTCAGGTCATGATCTCATGGTTTGTGGGTTAATGTGAAGCCTGCTTGGGATTCTCTCTCTCTCTCTCTCTCTCTCTCTCTCTGTTTCAGACACTCAGGTTAGTGGATTTGCCAGGATTTAATCTAACAGGTCTCTAGGGGAAATGTGACAGTATGGAGCAGAGCAAGAAAAATATGTAACACAACCAAATATATTACTTCAAAGGCTACCTTCTGGTTATTAATACAAAGTTGAACAATCTGTTTCTCTGTACATTATCACAGGTGTCCATTAAGGCTTTAAATTTGAAGGCAACCTCAGATTCATCAAGTATTCCTTCTCCTCTTATCTCTTATCTTATCTATATATATTATATTATGTCTTATCTATTATTCTATTGGGTTATTAGTGATGTGTCACTGTGCTTCCAATGATGGCTAAGAGGGCTGGGCTTTCCCTAAAAGGAAGGGAAAATATAACAGGGACACTCTTACCCATGGGCTCCCAATAATTTTGAATGTTTCAGAGTATTTAATCAGAACAAGAAGAAGGAATTTTAAAAGTTACTTAAAAGAATCATAGGAACCTACACTTGCTTGAGCAACAAGGGTAAGACAAACTATTGCATAAAACATTTTGTGCTATTTAGAAAACTAACTTTTTGCAATTCAGTAACATCAAAATTTTAAAAATATTTAATCGTATTTACTTAGAAATCCAATTTTTGATCATCTTTCCAAAGGAAATAATAAGAATTAAAGGTTTATTCACCAAGATATTACCTAGCATAAATGAAGTATAATGCAGCTCTTATGATACTGCCATTAAATGTGACATATATAATAAGTGATAGTGTTAAGAGAGAAAAAAGACATAAAATTATGTTTATAGTATATGATTAAAGCTTTACAAAATAAACAAAATGATATATAAAATATTATAATATACCAAAATGCTAGTGGGGTTATATCTAGGGATAGACAGTATCAAGTTAGCTCCTTAATTTTCCTATGTATTATATCAAGGCAAATACAATTTTAAAATGAGAGATGTAATTATTCCTGTTGAAATTAAAGGAAGAGATTTGCTCTCCCCTCCTTTTCTCAGAACATTTATTTTAAAAAATGTGTAATTGTAAATACTTTCTCTTCTCTTTGAAAGGCTTTTTGTCAGCTCTGGAGCATCTCTTTCAAGGATCTGAGAACCATCTCTTTGAAATGAAAACAATCAAATCTTTCCACCAAGTGAGGACACAGTGAGAATGGACCTGGTTGTCTATGAACCAGGAAGTGGGTTCTCAACAGACTTGAATCTTCCAGTCTACTTGATTTTGGACTTCCCAGTCTCTACTCTAGAACTGTGAGAAATACATGTTTGGTGTTAAACCACATCTTCTTCCCCCTCTTCGTCTACTCCCATCCCTGCAGGCAAAAGAAAATGTAAACATTAAAGAAGCTAGCACCCTGGTCTCCCTCTTTGGGAAGGCAGGAACCTCACTTTTAGTGGGCACCTTGTTCCAAGTTGCAAGGCTACCTTCTGTTATAAACACATGAGAAGTTTGCTTTTTCCCTGGATCAGGCTGGTTAACTTGCACAGTTGGCCACTCCATTACCAGGCAAATTTAGGACAAACTACGTGTGACAAATGGTGCTAACCAGTCTTCTTACTAAGGACTAGTTATTGTTACCTTGATAACTTACTTTTATCTTACCTAACATCTATGAAATGGGTTGAATCACCTTTGCTGTATAAGGGAGTGAGATTCCTTTCTGTTTCTGCAGTCTCTTAGCAGATTACCTGTGATGTGGCCTATTCAGTAATAAAAGTGCTTTCTTTCTCCATTAGTGTTTTGGGTTGGGAAAACATCATGTTTTAAATTCTATTTCTTCAACAATGTCATTTTCTTTCTGTAGGCTTCACATCCAGCACAGATCCCAATCTGGGGCTTGAACCCATGACCTGAGATCAAGATCTGAGCTGAGATTAAGAGCCAGGCACTTAACCTAAGCTATCTGGGTGTCTCAACAATGTCAAATTTTATATAATGAGCTTTATTATGATTGCAATGGAAAAATATTTTATTTTATAATTGGCTTTTATTTTCCTAAATGATGATTTCTTTTGTTATTAGTTTGTAACTACTTTGTTGGTTTAGCCTACTCTAAGCTATAAGCTCCTCTTTGCTCAAAATCTTTTGACTTGGATGCTGTTCCTTTTTTTTTTTTTTTCTGATCTGCAGGTTGTAGAATTTTAAGCCTGCAAGATACGTATCAGTACATAGGAAAAAACCTATGGTTAACTGACAGAGATCACATTCATGAAGGACTTGAGTCTCCATCAGTGTAAAGTTGTAAATTACAAGAAAAAGTTACTCTCATCAATAGCCTAACCTCCAGAAACCCATTGACTCAGTTTCCTGGGGCCCTGAGATTACCCCTCTCCCCATAGTGATGTGGGAAACAAAGGTAAGAAGGCAATGGTAGGTAAAACTAAATTTCTTATAACTTGTAGCCCATTGACAAATACTTGAGATGGAGAAGTATAACTAACACCCTACTGTCTTAATGTTAATGCTTTGTTAGACAGAAAAACAACCTTAGCTTGGCAATAGCTGGGCCTGTATCTTTTGAGTCTTATTTAGCATATGAAGGTCCTTTCGGAAATTTTTCTTTTGCCTTTATCTCCCTCAACTCCATAGTATATAATCAGTCATTCCTCACAACCCCAGTGCAGCTCTTTCTGCCCATGATCCTGTCCCTGTAAAATTGCCTTTTTTGCACCAAAGATGTCTCAAGAATTCCTGATGTCTCCCACCACCGCTCCAAAACCATATCAAAAGGACATCATTAAGAAAATATAAAGACAACATACAGAATAAGAGAAAATATTTGCAAATCATATACATAATGAGGCAATTATATCCAGCCTATATAAAGAATTCTTAGAAGTCATCACTAAAAGAAACACAATTATGAATTTTTGAAAATTTGAATAGACAGGTCTCCAATGAAGACATATCAATAGCCAATAAACACATGAAAAGATGCTCAAATGTTTTGGTTGTTAGAAACAAAATAATCAAAACCGCAATGAGATACCACTTCACATTCAGTGATGTAAATTCAAAAAGGATTGCTAAAATAAAAAAGCCTCATAATGACTAGTGTTTGCCAAGGATGTGAAGAAACTTTATCCTTTGTGCATTGTTGGAGAGATTGTAAAATGATGAAGCCACTTTGGAGAAATATTTGACAGATCCACAAAATGTTAAATGGACATCTTGGCTTGTTCTGGCCAAGATGAAATAGCCCAATTCTTCCCAGGTCTTTCTTTAAAAACCTTGGACATAACACTATAAACAAATATCTGAAGTCTCTGAAAGCTGTGATGTGAGGCACAAGACAGGGTTGAGTTCCCTGGAACTTTCTTTTTTGCCTCCCATATACCCAGACAGGGCACTGGGGAAGTCTGCAACCTGAACCATCAATAGGCATGAACAACAATAACTCCAAGAAAAGCCTATTTACCCTTGTCAGAGAACCAGGAAAAAGACAACTTAACAGAGAAGAAAAGCTTTTTGACAATACCGACTGTACTCGAGCAAAATATCAATACAACATTCAATACTCTGTCCACCTTCCTCACAGCACACACTCCATGGTTTTGGCAGAGATGAGTTGGGAGCCAATTCTACCTCCTGCTCACTGGATAATGGTGGCAATGATCTGCTAGTTTTGCCATGGTAGTGATAGTGGGGTCCAGCTGGGAGCTAGTCTCCATCCTGACCCGACATCAATGAACTAGAATGAGGAGAAGCAAGCCGGGCTGGTCTTCACTCTGTATTCCCACTCACCCTGTTGTCATCAGGGCCCAGAGAGGAGCCGAACCTCCATCCTTGCCTGGCATCGAGGTAGACCAAGGTGGTATGAGGTGGGCTGGATGCCACTCTGATTTCCTCAATTCTGGTGCAGCAGGGAAATGCACATTAGAACCACAAAGAGATATCATTGCATACCTATTAGACCATCTAAAATAAAAAGACATTAATAACAAATATTGGTGAGAATGTGGAGAAACTGGAGTCCTCATACACTGATGTTGGGAATATAAAATGGCACAGCCACTCTGGAAAATAGTCTTCCCAGATTTTACAAAACTAAATATGCACTTACCATACGACCCCAGCAATTGTCCTTTTTTGGGGCACTTACCCCAGAGAAAACTTACGTTCACACGAAAACCTGTACATGAATGTGCAGGTGGTTTATATAGTAAAATGCTGGCAACTATTCAAATGTCTTTAAGTGGCTGAATGGTTGAGCAAACTCTAGTACATCCACACAATGGAATACCACTCAGCAATAACAAGTAATGAAATAGTGATATACCCAACAAACTGGGTGGCTCTCAAAGACCTGGTGTTTAGTGAAAAAAATTAATTTCACAGTGTTACGTATTGTATGAGTCTATTCATATAACATCCTGGAAATTACATAACTATAGAGACAAACAGATTAGCAGTTGCTAGCACACAGAGACAGGTGTAGTGTGGGAGGTGGATACACATACAAAGAAGTAACACAGTGAGTTCTTTTGTGATAATAGAGAAAAATCTGTATTTTGACCGTGATAATAATTACACAAATTTATACGCAGAAAATGCACGAGATTATACACACACAAGTGAATGCAGGTTTTAAAGCAGTAATGTACTAATGTCAATGACTTTATGCTACTGTTTTATTATAAAAGATGTCATTATCGGGGAGCCTGGGTGGCTCAGTCGGCTAAGCGTCTCACTTCGGCTCAGGTCATGATCTCGCGGTTGGTGGATTCGAACCCTGCATCGGGCTCTGTGCTGACAGCTCAGAGCCTGGAGCCTGTTTCAGATTCTGTGTCTCCCTCTCTCTCTGACTCTCCCCTGCTCATGCTCTCTCTCTCTCTCTCAGAAGTAAATAAACATTAAAAAAATTAAAAGATGTCATTATCGAGGGTACTAGATAAAGCATTCATGGGATTTGTTCTCTTTTCTCAACTTCTCATGAGTCTATTACTATTTCAAAATAAAAAGTGTAAAACTGTGTTTTCTACCTGCCAACAAAATAAGAAAATCTACATTTTTTTGTTGGTGAAGATTTCGTTAGTTTTATATAAGCACAGAAAGCATAACATTTTTATGCACAAGTATTGACTGAAAAATTTGATACCTCTGTGTTTGCAGAATAAAGTAATGTCAGTATTGCAGTTCCAAGAAATTGATCTGGACCTCCTACTAGAAGAACAGAACATGCTAAGGTTGCTCATGATACCGGCTGCTAGATTGAAAAAGCTGAAAAGTGTGATGTCCTCATGTGTCCCCAGAGACCTGCACAATTTTTAGAAATTATTTTGTCACTGCAGGAATCAGTGCTTGGTTTTTAAACTTTAGGTTACACCATCACACCCCACAACCCCTTCCCAGAAAGTCACTGATTCCAAAATGGAGTTTAAGAATTTGTAACAGTTTCATTATATATTTTGTTTACAAGTGCTTGATTTCTTTTAGTTCTGCTTCCTGCCACTAGCAGGTAAGTACCTCCTAAAAGTCTGTACTACGTGTGTGATATTAGTATTTTTTTCACTGATACGTTTAAAGTTTAACAATTTTGGGGCGCCTTGGTGGCCCAGTTATTTGGACATCCAGCTTCGGCTCAGATCATGATCTTGTGGTTTCTGAGTTGGAGCCCCGCATTGGGCTCTGGTCTGACAGCTCAGGGCCTGGAGCCTGCTTCGGATTCTGTGTCTCCCCTTCTCTCTGCCCCTTTCCTGCTTGTGCTCTCTCTCTCTCTCTCAAATAAATGAACATTAAAAAACATTTTTTAAAAAGACATCTCTCTCAAATTCGCTTTAAAAAATAAAAAATAAAGTGTAATATTTTTCAAATTAGATTTCCAACAGGAAATATATGATTTAATACAGGAAGTTTGGACCACAAGCTAGATATTGGGTAAAATAGGAAAGGTTATTTAAAATTTTTAGTACAACCAGAAGTCAGCAGTCAGCCTTACCAGTGACATTGATGGTAAAAAAGATCATAGACCACGATTGAACTGGTTGTAGGTAGCTGCCATCTAAAAATAGCAGGATACATTTAGAAGCATATTTAAAATATGAGCTATGATACTGTAGCACTACCAAAGGATCTAATCCTTTATATCTTTCAGTGGATAAAACCCTGAGGGTAGTTGCAACAAACCATCATTGCTCTTTTGGGTAACATTAAAAATGAACTATTGAAATAACCAGAAAATGTCATACCAATAAAGGAAACAACAATATTGGCTAGGTATGGAAAGTACAACAAAAAGACAAAATTGCTTGATGATCAATTTAGAGTCTATTTAAAGAAAAAAGAAAAAGACTTGTTAAAACTCCATGCTATAGTTATGATCAAATCTCTTGGGAACTTAAAAAAGAGGTGGAAAGTTGCCCTTACTGGCCATTGCGCCATACATTTTTAGTTTTTTTAAGTTTTTATTTTTTAAAGTAATCTCTATACTCAACGTGGAGCTCAAACCCACAACACCAAGATGAAGAGTCTACAGTCCATCACTGAGCCAACGAGGTGACCCAAGGTCTATTTAAGGGGAAAAAAAGTCTTCATTAAACTCCATGCCATAGTTATGGTCAAATCTTTTGGGAGTTTAAAAAGAGGTGAAAATGATACCCTTATGTCAATGCTCAATACTTCTAACACTTCAAAAGGATACCTTAGAACGTTGAGAGATGAAAGTTAACTTTGCTCTTTATCTTAAATTGGAAATATGGACTCTAATAATTTAGCAATTCGATCAGCTATTGACTTTTTCCACTAATTTTAAGAGGATACTTTATAGTAAAATAGCCAGTACAAATAAATTTTAAAAGATCTAGGAGATTTACTTAATGATTGGAAAAACACATATTGATGGATGCATGCAGGGAAACAAATCTATAATGCCAACATCGGCGGAAAAACTTCCCCTTTTGTATTTTGCATGAGTCAGCAGCACTGGAACAGCCTGTCAATACTATCTCCTCTCAAAGAGCTTGTCTCTTGATTTTCCTTGCATATTAATAGGTTGACAAAAAAAAATATTGGCTTCTATTGTAAATTTTCAGAAATAATTATTTAGATACTTATCTTTTTAAATAAATTTGTAAAGAAGTGGGAAAATGGTTTGAAAACTTGCTCTTTGACATACATTTGTGCCGACTTAGGCAGAGAAAAATGCTGATTGAATTTCAATTTAGTGAAATTACACTTTTCTTAATGGAGAATTAAAAACATAACAGTGGCTAAAACGTGAGTTAAAATGATGAATTACATTTTTGTCTAATGATAACTAGTTCTAATGGTTGGCTTGCTCAGCAAAAACACTTCAAAGGGAAATTGTAGATGTGAAATCATGAAAGTTGTCACTGGGTGTGACAAAACACAGCAGTGTTTCTCACACTTAAAGTGTGAGAGCTGTATGGGGCACCTGGGTGGCTTAGTCGGTTAGGCGTCCGACTTTCGCTTAGGTCATGATCTCGCAGTTCTCGGGTTCGAGCCCCGCTTTGGGCTCTGTGCTGACTGCCAGCTCAGAGCCTGGAGTCTGTTTCAGAGTCTGTATCTCCCTCTCTCTCTGACCCTCCCCTGCTCACGCTGTCTCTCTCTCTCCTAGAAATAAATAAAAAATTAAAAAAAATAAAGTGTGAGAGCTATAATGAGTTGACTTTATTGACAATGAAATTTTGGAAACTTAATTCAATTACGTTGATAAAAGTTAGCTCGTATGATGTTATTTTTTTTTTTCCTTTGAAAAGGGTCTTCAGGATGTGTGGGTGACATCCATTACCCCATTGGTCACCAGGATTGGTTGGGCTCATCTGGATGTTTAGACAGCTGTCCCCTTCCACCCTCAGCACTCCTGGGTGTCTCTACCAAAGCAGCATGCTGGGTCAAAGAGGAGAAATTTCCACAATAAAAGAGGGTTGATCTTCATCAATGACATAGAAGTAGTTGTGCTCCTCTGTTGGAACTTCCCAACAGGCTCTCAAGGTCAATTTGTAGGAGAAAGGCAGGGTAGTCATGCTTCCAAGACTCCAGATACATGCAAATTAGGTACTCTATGAGGCAGTCAGCTTTTCCCAGAAAAAAATAAAAACAAATAAAGCAAAAAGAAAAGAAAAAAAGTTCCTTCAACTATTTTTCCCTTAAGACAAGAGACATCCTGACAATATTTTCTATGACATGAGTCACTTGACTATTCAGTTAAAGGATACTTAAATTTTTCATCGGTAGTCATGTCACACATTCCACTGTACTATAACTTTAGTAGTGTTCTGGGCATCATAATTATTATGCTTATAAAGTTTTCAAAACAATGAAAAGAATTATTCTTTTTCTTTTTTGAAAGAGAGAATGTGTGTGCTCATGCACATGTGTGAGGGAAGGTGCAGAGAGAAAGGAAAGAGAATCCCGAGCAAGCTCCACCACCAGCACCGAACCCCCAGGAGGCTCGATCCCACCACCATGAGATCATGACCTAAGCCTATATCAAGAATTGGGTGCTTAACCAACTGAGCAACCCTAGGTGCCCTAAACTATATTGATTTGTGTGCACATTTTTTAAATGGGTTCATGGTCTTAAAATACAATGACACTATGACAAGAAGGAAAATTACTGTGCAATGTAAATTCAGATTGGCTCAATTTTATAACATAAGTATATCAACAGATGTGATTAAATAGGGAAACAGAGAGGAAAACTTTTTGTTTTTCTTGATAGCAAACTATAAAGTGTTTAAAGTTTGTATTAAGGTATTCAACAAATATTTATGAACCTACTATTTGCTGACACTTTTCTAAGTGCTTTGTATAGTCGTGGATAAAGCAGAAAAAGTCCCTGTTTAAGAACTGAAAAATGTAGTGGATAAGAGTCAACATGGTGAAGAAGTAGGGAGACCCAAAATTCCCTCGTACCTCAAACACAGCAGTATTGAAGCCAGAAGACAGAATTCCAGGAATCTGGGCTACAGAGTGACAGAAACATCTCCAGGGGCCCAGGGGGACAACTTGGCAGGCCATAGGTGTATGATTGTGAACTGGGAGAGATAAAGCGGGCAGCATAGGCACTGAGGTGAGGGATCCCCTTCTGTGGAGAGACAAAAGGAAGAGAAAGAGAGGGTACGGAAGTGTAGGATTGTATTTGGATGAGAGAAAAACCTCTCTGGACCATGGACAGGGGAACAGAAAGAAACAGAGAAAGACCATTTTTTAACCTGCAAACAGCTTGGGAGGTGATGATCCGGGGTTGCGGGACTTTCTCTGGACTATAGTTGGCCACCTTCTGTGTGTGCCTGATGGGGAGGGGGACCAGCCCTGGCCTTGGTAGCGGCAGTGAGCTCAGAGGCACAGTCCGAGAGAGCAATCTCTTCCCTTGAGTGCTGTGGGAAGAAGGTATACAGCCGCTCCAAAGACAAAAGACCCTACAGGCACCTTCCAGCCAGGGGCACTTTCTCCACTGGGTAGGCAGTAATACTACCCTAGAACCTAGGGGAACAAAGCAGGATCCTTTAAGACAACAGAGTTTGAATCCCAGCCAAGCACCTGGGAGGCACAGGAGATGGTGGAGCAGAACAGAACCAGCCTGCTAGTGCCTGTGAGGCACCGTGAGGAAGGCCTGAACAGAGTGGTCTGGGAGACCTGGTCTGGGAAGGAGAGACTGGGGTGTCACCATTTTTCTCCCCATCGTCAACAAGGTGGGGCTTCAGGGAATAGGATAGTGGGCCCACAGTGGAGGTGGACGGGCCTACACCACACCCCACCTCTCTGAGTCTGGAAACTGTGTATCTACTGGAGTGAGACTGACACTGACCAAACCAGACAGCACAGCCACCAGTTCCAAGGCACCATCAAATATCTATCTGTCCAGTGGTTTTGCATTTTCTGATTTGATTTTTGGTCAATCCCCATTTTATATATACATATAATTTTTTTCTTTCTTCTTTCTTTTCTTCCTCTTATTTCTTCTCTTCTCTATTCTGGTTGTTGGTTTGTTTAAGCAGATATTTTTAATCTATTCTTATTACACCTCCTCTGTATCTCCTTCTTTACTTTCCTTTCTCTCTGGATTAAGTCTTATAGTTTCTCTGATTCTCTGCCTAATCAATTTTTTTTTCTTTTCTTTTTCCCTACCCCTGTCATTTCTCTCTTTGTAGGGATAAGGCTTCTTCTACCATCATCCTCTTTATTAAATTTTTTCCAGGATTACTTTAATGAACAAATCAAAGCACACCTGGTAGAAGATCCAAACCACCACTACAAGTAGAGAGGTTAAAGCAACCAGAGTCAAAACAACAGAGAGTACACAACACACTCCAAAAAAACCTCCTGAAGGGCCAGACCTGGACAATGTATGACCCCTTTATCTTTAATATAGTAGTGTTCACAGGTGCAGGACACATAACAAGCTATTAAAATACATAAAGGATAGAAAACTAGCCAAAATGATGAAACAGAAGAATTTTCTTCAAAAGGCATTCCAGGGAGAAATGACAGCTAGAGAATTGATCAAAACAGATGTAAACAGGTATCTGATAAAGAATTTATAATAATAGTCATAAGATTAATCACTGGGCTTGAGAAAAGCATAGAAGACAGCAGAGAATCTATTGCTGCCGAGATCAAGGAACTAAGAAGTAGTCATGACAAATTAAATGCTGTAAATGAGGTGTAAAATAAAGTAGATGCAGTGACAGCAAGGATGGAGGAAGCAGAGGGGAGAATAACTGAAATAGAATATAAAATTATGGAAAAAGATTAAGTCAAGAAAAAGAGATATAAGAAAATGCTAGACCATGAGGGAAGACTTAGAGAACTAAGTGATTCAATGAAATGTAATAATATCCAAATCATAGGAGTTTCAGAAGAGGAAGAACAGAGATAAAGGAGCAGAGGTTTATTTAAACAAATGATAGCTGAGAACTTCCCTAATCTGGGAAAGGAAGCAGACATCCAAATTCAAGAGGCACAGAGAACGACCTTCAGATTCAACAAGAATAGGTCTTCACCATGGCATATCACAGTGAAACCGGCAAAATACAAAGATAAAGAGTATTCTGAAAGCAGGTAGGGACAAATAGGTTTAACCTACAAGGGTAGACACATAAGGGTAACAGCAGACCTGTCCACTGAAACTTGGCAGTTCAGAAGGGAGTGACAGAAAATATGCAACGTGCTGAGTTGGAAAAATATGCAGCCAACAATTCTTTATCCAACAAGGCTGCCATTCAGAATAGAAAGAGAGATAAAGGCTTTCCCAGACAAACAAAAACTGAAGGAGTTTGTGACCACTAAACAAGCCCTGCAAGAGATCCTAAGGGGAATTCTGTGAGTGGAACACTGCAAAGACTACAAAGGACCAGAGACGTCACCACAAGCATGAAACTTACAGATAACACAATGACATTAAATCCATATCTTTCAATACTAGCACTGAATGTAAATGGACTAAATGCCACAATCAAAAGACATAGGATATCAGAATGGACTAAAAAAACCCAAGATCCATCTATATGCTGTCTACAAAAGACCCATTTTAGACCTGAGGACACCTCCAGATTGAAAGCGAGGGGATGGAGAACAATCTATCATGCTACTAGAAGTCATATCAGACAAACTAGATTTTAAACTAAAGTCATACTTATATCAGACAAACTAGATTTTAAACTAAAGTCTGTAACAAGAGGTGAAGAAGAGCATTATATCATAATTACAGGGTCTATCCATCAAGAAGAGCTAACAATTATAAATGTTTATTCTTCCAATTTGAAACCACCCAAATATATAAATCAATTAATCACAAGCATAAACAATCTTACTGATAAGAATGTGGTAATTGTAGGTGACTTTAATACCCCACTTACAGCAATGGACAGATCATCTAGGCAGAAAATCAATGAAGAAACAATGGCTTTGAATGATACACTGGATGAGATGGACTTGACAGATATATTCAGAACTCTTCATCCAAAAGCAGCAGAATACACATTCTTCTCAAGTGTACATGGAACATTCTCCAAGATAGATCACATACTGGGTCACAAAACAGCTCTCAATAAATACAGAATTGAGATCATACTATGCATATTTTCAGATCACAATGCTATGAAACTTGAAATCAACCACAAGAAAAATTTGGAAAGCCTCCAAATGCATGGAGGTTAAAGAACATCTTACTAAGGAATGAATGAGTCACTAGGAAATTAAAGAAGAAATTTAAAAATCTATGGAAGCAAATGAAAATAAAAATATGACAGTCCAAACCCTTTGGGCTGCAGCAAAGGTAGTCCTAAGAGGAAAATACATTGCAGTCCAGGCCTATCTTAAGAAACAAACAAACAAACAAACAAACAAAAAAACCCAAACACAAAACCTAAAGGAACTAGAAGCAGAACACCTAAAAGAACAAGAAGCATCAGCAAAGAAACCCCAAAGCCAGCAGAAAAAGAGAAATAACAAAGATTAAAGTAGAAATAGACAATATAGAATCCAAAAAAAAGTAGAACAGATCAATGAATCTAAGAGTCATTTTTTGAAATAACAAACAACGCTGATAATCCCCAGGCCAAACTTCTCAAAAAGAAAAGAGAGGACCCAAATAAATAAAATCACGAATGAAAGGGGACAGAGCAAAATCAACACCACAGAATACAAACAATTATCAGAGAATACTATGAAAAATTATATGCCAACAAACTGGACAATCTGGAGGAAATGGACAAATTCCTAGACACCCACACACTACCAAAGCTCAAACGGGGAGAAATAGAAAATTTGAATGGTCATCACCGGTGAAGAAATTGAATCAGTTATGAAAAATCTAACAAATAAGAATCCTGGGCCAGATGGCATCCCATGGGAATTCTACCAGACATTTAAAGCAGAGTTAATACCTATCCTTCTCAAGCTGTTCCAAAAAAATAGAAACAGAAGGAAAGCTTCTGGACTCATTTTCTGAAGCAGGCATTACCTTGATTCCTAAACCAGAAGAGACTCCACAAAAAAGGATTACAGACCAATATCTCTGATGAACATGGATGCAAAATTCTCAACAAGGTACTAACAAATCGAATTCAGTATGATCAAGTGGGACTCATTTCTGGGCTGCAGGGCTGGTTTAATATTCACAAATCAATCAATATGATACATCACATTAGTAGAAGAAAGGATAAGAACCATATGATCCTGTCAATAGGTGAAGAAAAAATTTTTGACAAAAGTCAGCGTCCTTTCTTAATAAAAACCCTCAAGAAAGTTGGAATAGAAAAAAAGTAACAACATCATAAAAGCCAAATATGTAACCCCCATAGCTAATATCATCCTCAATGGGGAAAAACTGAGAGCTTTCTCCCCGACATCAGGAACATGACAGGGATGTCCACTTTCACCACTGTTGTTTAACATTGGAAATCCTATCCTCAGCAATCAGGCAACGAAATGAAATAAAAGGCATCCAAGTTATTAAAGAATAAGTCAAGCTTTTATATTTGCAGATAACATAATTCTCTACTTGGAAAACCCAAAAGACTCCACCAAACGCTACTAGAACTGATACATGAATCCAGCAAAGTCACAGGATGTAAAATCAGAATATCAGTTGCATTTCTATACACCAATAATGAAGCCATAGAAAGAGAAATCAAGAAATCTGTCCCATTTACAATTGCACCAAGAAAAATAAAATAACCTAGATCAACCTAACCAAAGATGTAAAAGATCTGTATGCTGAAAACTATAGAAAACATATGAAAGGAGCTGAAGAAGACACAAAGAAATTGAAAAATATTCCATGCTCATGGATTGGAAGAACAAATATTGTTAAAATGTCAATATTACCCAAAGAAATCTACACATTCAATGTGATCCCAATAAAAATTGCACGAGCATTCTTCTCAGAGCTAGAACAAAAAGTCTTAAATTTATATGGAACCACAAAAGACTCCAAAGAGCCAAAGTACTGTTGAAAAAGAGAACCAAAGCAGGAGGCATCACAATACCAGACGTTAGCCTCTACTACAAAGCTATAATCATCAAGACTGCATGGTACTGGCACAAAATCAGACACATAGACAAATGGAATAGAATAGAGACCCCAGAATTGGACCCACAAATGTATGGCCAACTAATCTTTGACAAAGCAGGAAAGACTATCCATAAGAAAAAAGACAGTCTCTTTAGCAAATGGTGTTGGGAGAACTGGACAGCAACAATTCAGAAGAATGAAACTGGACCACTTGCTTACACCATAACAAAGATAAACTCAAAATAGATGAAAGATCTAAATGTGAGACAGGAAACCTCAAAATCCTAGAGGAGAAAACAAGCAATAAAGGTCAAAGGACATCATCTGCAGCAACTTCTTACTTGACACATTTCCAAAGGCAAGGAAAATGAAATAAAAACGAACTACTGGGATGTCATCAAGATAAAAATCTTCTGCACTGCAAAGGAAACAATTAACAAAACTAAAAGGTAACTGATGCAATGTGAGAAGATATTTACAAATGACATATTGGATAAAGAGTTAGTATCCCAAACATATAAAGAGCTTATCAAACTCAACCGCCCCCCCCCAAAAAAATAAATGCAGTGAAGAAATGGGCAGAAAACATGAATAGACACTTTTCCAAAGAAGACATCCAGATGTCCAACAGACACATGAAAAGATGCTCAACATCACTCATCATCAGGGAAATACAAATCAAAACCATACTGAGATATCACTTCATACTGGTCAAAGTGGCTAAAATTAACAAGTCAGCAAACAATAGATGCTGGTGAGGATGTGGAGAAATGGGAACCCTCTTGAACTGTAGGTGGGAATTCAAACTGGTACAACTGCTCTGGAAAACAGTGTAGAGGTTCATCAAAAAATTAAAAATAGAATTATCCTACGACCCAGCAATGTCACCACTAGGAATTTAGCCAAAGGATACAGGAGTGCTGATTCATAGCGGTACGTGTACCCCAATGTTTATAGCAGTTTTATCAGCAATAGCCAAATTATGGAAAGAACCCAAATGTCCATCGGCTGATGAATGGATAAAGAAGATGTGATTTATATATACAGTGGAATACTACTTGGCGATGAGAAGGAATGAAATCTTGCTATTTTCAACAACATGGATGGGATTGAAGGGTGTTATGCTAAGTGAAATAAGTCATTCAGAGAAAGACAGATATGTGTTTTCACTCATGTGGAATTTAAGGAACTCAACAGAAGATCATGGGGAAGGGAGGAGGAAAAAATAATTTCAAACAGAGAGGGAGGCAAACCATAAGAGATTCTTAAATACAGAAAACAAACTTAGGGCTGATTGGAAGGGTGAGGGAGAGGGGAAAATGGGTGATGGGCATTGAGGAGGGCACTTGTTGGGATGAAACTAGGTGTTGTATGCAAGCGATGAATCAAGGGAATCTACTCCCGAAGCCAAGAGTACACTGTATACACTGTATGTTAGCTAACTGGACAATAAAGTATATTAAAAAAGAAAAGAAAACAAAAGCAAAAAGGTTGAAGATCAAAAATAAATAAATAGGTAAATAGATAAATAGATAACTAAGTAAATAAATAAACAAATAAATTGATGAGAATGGGCAAAAATTAATAAATAAAAATAAAGTTATTAGAAAGTAGCTAAAATAATAAGAGCTGAATAATGTTCAAGTTATAACCCCCCCTCCCACATTCAAGAATTGTAGACACCATCCCAGACATTTGGATACATATTTCTTTTCTCTGTTATTCTAGAATTTTCTGAAACATTCAAGAAACACTAGTCTAGATGCTCTTTTATTTCCTTGAATACCTAGAATAGTTAAGTTGAGACTCTGAAGGCTGTTTGAGTGTGTGTGGGAAAAGTGAGCTTCCTGCATTTGGGGACCTTGAGGGATACCTGTGTGGTACAGGTCAGTCTGGGGGAACCTACTGCTCCCATGACCAGAATAGAATAGGTCATGGCCAGGAATGTCATCTTTTCAGACCCCGGCCTTTTCCACTGGAGGGCAGGGGAACAATACTAAATATGTTTCTGTAGGGTAACTTTTTCTTTGGTTCCATGAAGCCCATTTTCTTTCCATTCAGATAGAGTTTGGAGTAGGTAAGTTTTTTTTTTTTAATGTTTATTTATTTATTTTTGAGAGAGAGAGAAAAAGAGAGAGCGTGCGCACAAGTAGGAGAGAGGCAGAGAGAGAGAGACACACACACACAGAATCTAGGCAAGCACCAAAGCTCTGAGCCTTTAGCGCAGAGCCTGACACTGGGCTCAAACCCATGAACTGTGAGATCATGACCTGAGACAATGTCAGATGCTTAACGAACTGAGCCACTCAGGCGTCCCTGGAGTAGTTAAGTTTTATCTTTAGTTATAATCACATTGTATTTCTTTTTCTTTAAGACAATATTCTATTCTCAGATGCAATTTGGGTGTTCCCCATGCTCACCCACATCATATATACAGACAATTTTGAGTGATTTTCTAAGTTTAAAAAATGGCCTTACTCTTTGATTACGTGCCGGTTTTATATTATTATTGGAGAAAAATATCACTTCCAATTTCTGGGATACCTAATTTTGCTTTTATGATCTATTATGTGAAGGTATAAGTGGCTTATTTTATCAGATTATCTAGATAAAATTTTTAGATTCTGCTGATACAGTCACAAGAAAACAATAAAGCAAAGGTGGAGAGAAAAGAATATTAGTCTACCCGTAATCATCTTTACCTGTCTTTTTAAATCCCTTATAGTGTGAGGTCTTCTGATGGCCTCCTATCAATTCTAGTTCCTAAAAATATTCCGAATGAGAGCTCAAGATGCACCGAAACTCCATTTATTTCAGCTCTGCAGTGATTACACTGCTAGTTGCCTGCTAGCAGTTAATGGGTCCTTAACTTGCTATCCAAGTCTCCTTAACTCCCAACTTCAGTAAAGATGTGGTGCACCGGTGAAGACCTCTCCATTCTTATTTCCAATGGAAACACCCCCTCTCTACCTCTAGCTGCATATTTTCACTTTCCTACACGTTGGTCCCCAGGACAAAGCTCTTTGATCTAGCGTCTTGCTTTTGACAATTTCCTTCCAGAGTCACTTCATTCCTACCTTGGCTCAAGCATCAGTTTCGGGTTTTAGCTGCTTTATGAAGAATCTCCTTGTAGATGACCACTTGCTTGAATCTGAACCATGGTCCACCTTGGCGTCTTTGATGTTGAGTTTTCTCCAGGTCCTCGATTTGTTTGTCTGGGAAAGCCTAGTGCTTGCTTTTGCTGAGTTCAGTAAGTCATATAGTTTTGGCTCCCTGGGCTATACCATGACCAGCTTCTTTTTTAACAAGGTGACATGCTTAGTCTCAGCTCCCCTCTCCTTGCCTGGGATCTCCTAGGAAGAATCTGTATTCCCAATAATTTACCTCCTGAATTTTAGCAGATGGAGACTATTGCCCACTTTTACTCCGACATGTGACTCTTTAAAAAAAAGTTATAAATAGTTCTCTGGCTTTCATTGTAAATTGACTATTTCACTCCAGATATCATTAATTCAGAGAATCTTTTAATGTAAAATTTTGTGCAAAAATTAAAAAATATACATAATTCAGGTTAGATAATTTGGCATTATTTTGAGGCTGAACGGCATTATATAGAAAAAAAATCTGCAGATCCCAAATAGCTGGATTGAATTTGTTTAATGATTTTTATAAAATTACATAAGTAAATAATTTACTTAGAGAATAAAGCCTCAAAATGAAATTGGCAGATATAATTTATTTCAGAGTAAGATTATAAATTGGAAATAACTGCAAGCTTCAAGGGAAATGTTCTCATTCACTTTGGAGTACATTTAAGTCATATAGTATGAAAATTTTCCATGATTCCTTTGAAGGTTGAGGAGATCAGGATTCACTTGGTACTATAGATGAGGATTGCTTTCGCTACTTATTAGTTTACCTTCAACACTTTGGCCCATATAAAAAACTTATACGATATCAGAGGATAGGCATCAAAAAATGAAAAAATATTTTGATAAAGTGAGCCTTCTTCATGACTTCTTTAATACTAACTCTTGAAACCACTGAAACCATATAAATCATGAATGATGAACTTTGGTTAAGAAAATTGAAAGGCAAAATTAAGAGAAACTCCCAGTGAAAGCAAAATAAGCCATTTGTTTTGCAAATTTGCTTTGCAAACAAAATAAGCAATTTGTTTCATGCATAAAACATAAGTGAAAAAGAAGCGTCATTCTTTGCTCCCTCTTCTTCTTCTTCTTTTTTTTTTTTTTAGAGCCTTAATTAGGAGTCTGGACAACCACCTATATATTTGTCAGTATTATCTTGGGAAATGTTATTCTATTATCTTCATTATTTAGTTTCTCCCTCTGTAATTAGAAAGAAATCACAGAGGCCAGCCTGAAGTTTGTTGTAAGAAGTAAACAAGCCAAAGGATAGAAATGTGCTTTGCAAACTGTCAACTCATAGAAGCACATAGCTGTACAGGGAGGCAGGACATGGGTGTTGGAGCCCAGCTTGCTGCCTATCCTGATAACCTTGGCAAGCACACAGACCGCTCTGAGTTTCAAGTTTCTCCCCTCTCCATGAGATTGTTCTGCGTGACTTTTACGGTCCTTCCCATTCTAGACTCTTCCTTAATTTCTAGATTACATCACAGCTTCATATAAGCATATTATTTTTCAGAATTTGCCAATGTTACATGTTGGCTTAATAAGATCATTGCAATATGTATCAGATTTTAAATCTGTTGGTTTTTTTCCAAAATTATTTTCTATGAGAAGAAAAATTCCTACAGTAAAAAATGTTGAGTAGACACTTTCCTGAAAGCTGCCCCCACCAACTTTTTTTGTTGTTTTGTTTTAATTTTTTTACTTTATGAAGTCCATTTTTTGAAAGAGCATATTATGGGCTATATTAAACATGTCATAAATTCTAATAACAATACTTGCTACTTAAGAAGACATGCAGAATTGAAGCAAAATAGTACTATAATAGAAGTCTGAAACTGCCTAAAGATAATTAAACTAATTTCACATGTAAAGGCAAATATCAAAAGAGTAATCTTGTTTAAACAAGAATTCAGTAAGTGGTTAAATGGGCAGAGTGGATGTCAGGTATAAAAAATTATACGGGGTTATGTATGGCCAGGTGCAAGAATTCATACCGGAGTGGCTTTTAGATTGTATTATGTAGAGATATATTTTTTTAATGTTTTATTCATTTCTGGGAGAGAGAGAAAGACAGAGTGAGCAGGGGAGGGTCAGAAAGAGAGGGAGATACAGAATCTGAAACAGGCTCCAGGCTCTGAGCTGGCTGTCAGCACAAGAGCTGGACGCGGGGCTTGAACCCACAAACTGTGAGATCATGACCTGAGCCGAAGTCGGACACTTAACCAACTGAGCCACCCAGGCGCCCCAGTGTAGAGATATTTTAAGAGAAGCTAGGTTGAAGTGTGATTTTAGACTTCATAAAACTTTCAGCTTTACTGGAGATTGCTATAGAAAAGGAGGAAAATCAAAATGTTCTCAATGTATATACATGCCACAGCAGGTGTTTCCATATCTATTTTATTTGATAACTTCCAATCACTGAAGGGGATTTTAATATCAAGTAGTTGTTTGTCAGTAAATGTACCTATGCCTAAAAATAATTTTAAACATCTTTGTAGGGAAGCAGGTTCTTTTTTAGGTCCAGATATTTTCTCAGGATGACATGGAGTCTGGCTAAATCCTCTATGTAGAGCTAAATCACGCATGACAACATCTGGTCATCTTCATTGTCTATGTAAAGACAAATGAAAGTTAAGGTTAATTTTTGACAAAGTGAATTATGCAAACAAATTATATATTTATATCTGGCTTTGGTGATAAGGCAATATAGAGAACTCGTGCAAGGATTGTGTGCACTCACACACATGCACAAAAACTCAAGCACTTTTTCTGCCTTGTTCTTATTCATCTCTGAGACCAGACTCCTCAGTTGAAATAATGTAAGAGTTTTCTCCCCAGGAGTCTGTTCAGGAAAAATTCTATTAACACAAGTATTTCTAATCAAATAGTTCTGAAATGTTAACAAATGTCTTAAATCTAGCAATGAGAGCATAATGAAGGGTATGTTGTGGGGAAGAACATGTTCATCCAAAGTAGAAAAACTACCAGTTAAAAATCACAATACATAAAAAAATATTTTTCAAGGATAATTTCCATTTACCTGATAGGTTTTTTCATAAAAAATTATAAAATATTTTAAAAGAGAAAACAGAATATTTCAATAATTTTTGTTTTAGTTTGTTTATCTTTACAATCAAGGAGTTGGACTATATACTAAGTTTTTTTTTTAAATTCTACTCTTCTATGATTTTTAGTCCACATAGGAAGGTGTTAAAATATGTCCCATTGCTTCATTCAAATGGTAGTAGAAACAGTGGTTTAAAATTGTATGCCTGATAATATAATCCTTTTCTTTTACAGGTAACAAAAGCAAATCCCAGGGAAGTAACGTGACTACCAAATGGTGCCCATCTATTTGGGCATCAATGCCACTGCTTCCAAATCTCTCTAACCATCAAATATTTTGCTTTCTTGTTGGTGCTGTTGTTATTGTTTTATTAAAGACTCCAGAGTCCGACTCTGCACCCCTGGAAATTCTGCTCTAGTAAATATGGGACGAGGTCAGGAATCTATTTCTTTTTTTAATGTGATCCTCAATATTCAACTTTAACTACAGATCCACATCAGACTGCCTGGGATACAGTGATGGAGGGGCAAGAAGGTTGCCCTGTTCTTGGGCAGCCTTTCCGCTGTAGCATAGCAGCACCTTCCTAGCAGGCCAATCATTGTATGCCATAGGCTACCATTGCCCTAGTGTTTCTCCTCTTCTAGATGAAAAGCACACAACATAAGTGACATCAGTTGGCATCTAGGTTACTTGTCTCTGATAGGTTTCCTATGGAAAAGGATACTCCTGAAAGAAACAAGAATTAAAAGAGTGGATCTAAACACCAACCACAGAAGTATAAACAGTTATAAGAAAAACTGTATGTCAACAAATTGGACAACCTAGAAAAAAGCGATAAATTCCTAGAAACAAGCTACCAAACCTGAAACAGGAAGAAAGAGAAAATTTGGACAGATCAATGATCAACAAAGAAATTGAATTAGTAACCCAAAACTTGCAACAAACAAAAGTCCAGGGCCAAATGGTTTCACAGGCGAATTTTACCAAAACCTAAAGAAAAGTTTCTATTCTTCTCAAACTATTCCAAAAATGAGTGGATCTGTAGCCCTTACTTACCATCTGCTCCATCTTCACATTCTAGAAGTTTAATTCAGCTCAACTCCTATAAACTCTCCTTACTGGAAAGTACAAATCTGTCCATCACCAAGCAACAGTCTTGAGCATTTTAAGGCAGTCTGGGATTTGGAAATTATTTACTTTACCTCAAGTCATGATGTATAATGAAATGAATTTCTCTTAATTGTTAGAATATATCATAAGAAGGTTACTGAATGCTTATGTGACAAGAATTTCTTAACCTTTTTGGTAGTAAAAGAAAAGCTTACATAGAAGTTGTATATAATAACAAAGTTGGTTTTATAGAGAGACAATAGAGAGCGAAGTTGCTCTACGAATTGTCCATGTAGAATTCCAACCACCTCAACATTCATACTTCTTTCAGTTCTCAACATAGATCTTACATGTTCACTGTATGTAAACTGTGGCCAAAATACACATTTCTGTTCCTTATGCTACTCATGGATGCCAAAGTTTAGTTTAAGGCTTTTTTAAAAAATGTAGCACTCTATAAGAAATATATTATAATTCAGCTCTCAATGAAATATCATTTCTAATCTTCCCTGTTAATAAAAAAGTGAATTAATTTTTCACCTACTAATTTTAGAGAAAGTTAGAAAAAAGAAAAAGGAAATGACTTACCTCTAAATATGACTTCAAATAAAGGAGCTTAACTAACAGCTTACTACAATTTAACAAAAAAGTAGAATTCAACATAACTGAATTTATTTTCATATCCTATTTAAGGATTATTTGTCATTGAAGTTGATAAAATAAGTTCATTTTTAAGTTCTGTTATTTCTAAGGCAGTCTCATGATATGGCTCTGGGGACCAAGTATATGGTTAAAGCCATAATAGACTACCAAATGATATACAAAAGATTTTGTGAACATTTTATGTTTGCTTTAGAAGGCTGGTCTATTAAACCTGTGACAATTTTATTTATTTAAGAGAATAAACAAGAAGATCAATGGTATTAGTCCATCCTTACATTGGTTAAGAAACTATTTATGAGTTGTATATAGAAATCTACCAAGTGTTATTAATGTGTATAATTCTTATTTTTTAATGTAGTTGGGACCACGAAAGTGGTTAGTTTATATATGTGCCTCAAATGCCTTAAGTGGATACCTATTAAAAGGTATACAAAATAGAAATAGTACTGTATATTTTCAAAAATTTTAAATAAACACAAAGAATATATAGGTATACATATTATAATTTCAAAGTCAACACTAGCACAGAATGGTTTCCTATCGAAGTACATACTAGGATACTTCCTATTTCAACACATGCACCTACAAACACATAGCCATGCACATAACCTTGTTTTCTGCCACTTGCAAGAAAGTTAGAATATACAATATAGTACATTGTTTCAACTTAAATCATATTGGCAAATTAATGAAGATGGCATTAAAAAATTCTGATCTAAGAAATCAAAATACAGGAAGATAATTATTCCATAGATTAAAAACACTGAAGACTGATGGGAAGTTAAGATTTAAACTGTCTGTCCCAGTGATCTTGAAAGACAGAGAAGAGACCGGATTGGCTGTAAACACTTGGAATGCTCTGTTTGGCAATTAGGACTTTTGTCATCTAGCAATCCAGGCCAGAGACTCAGACCATCGATGCTGCAGATTGCAGAGAAATGGTATAGCTGGGGGCAGTTCTCCGCAAGGCGGGGGGCGCCGATGGAGATCTTGAGGCCCATCTGGATGGGAGACGGCGATTTGCTGGTCTAGCAGGTCGGGAAAATCCTTTTCCAGGTGAAGATTTCATTGCCATGGATTCCTAAGAGACAAAGGAAGACATTTATCTCACTATAAGCACCAACAATAGGCTTACTGTGTTACGGATCCCAACTACAGGGTTAATGTGTTAGCATTTTTATAAGCAAGTAAAAGCATCAATAACTAAAGAAGGCAATTGTCTAGTATTTGTGGCCTTAAACGTTTTTGCTTTTTTTAAAACAAAATTTTAACGTTTATTCATTTTTGAGAGACAGAGAGGACAGAATGTGAGCAGGGGAGGGGCAGAGAGAGAGGAAGACAGAATCCAAAGCAGGCTCCAGGCTCTGAGCTGTCAGTACAGAGCCTGACGCGGGGCTTGAATTCACTGACCATGAGATCATGACCTGAGCTGAAGTTGGACACTCAACTGACGGAGCCACCCAGACACTCCTGTGGTCTTCAATGTTTTAATTAAAGCAACTCACTTTTAATATGGAATATGACATTTGATAATCTTGTAGATCTTTTTACATTGCCAAATTTTAATACAACTGATCTCTTTTTACAATGAAGAGTTCAGGATTCAAAAGCTTATGTTAGACTAATTTGATGATGGAGCCCTAAATGTTTCTTAGAGGGGTATTAGGATGTAAGATAATAATTTATAGGAGAAACTGTGCTCATTTATGTCAAGTTTTTGGCACTTTTAGAAATCATAAGCAAAAGGCACACATTGATGCTTTTTACCAAGAGCTGCTATTACTATTTCTCAAGTTTAAAAATTATCATTAAAATATTTTAAACTATAATTTTATTGTAAATGCTAATAAACAATCAATATATTGGACATTATCTGATGACTTAAACCATTTCCTTCCCTTCCCTTTCTTTTCTTTCATTTCTTCCTTCTTTTCTTTCTTTCTATTTTAATGGCAGAAAAACATTCTTAGACCCTTGCAATTAAAACAAATTCAAGTGCCTGGGTGCCTCAGTCGGTTAAGTGTCAGACATCAGCTCAGGTCATGATCTTGCAGTTTCTGGTTTCGAGCTGCATGTCGGGCTCTGTGTTGACAGCTCAGCCTGGAGCCTGCTTTGGATTCTGTGTCTCCCCCTCTCTCTACCCGTCCCCCACTCACACTTTGTCTCTCTCTCAAAAATAAACATTAAAATTTTTCAAAATTATTTTTAAAAAATTTTAAAAAGTTCAAAAGGGTGCCTGGGTGGCTCACTCAGTTAAGTGTCCAGCCAGCTTCAACTCAGGTCATGATCTCTCAGTTTGTGAGTTTGAGCCCTGCACTGGGCTTGCAGAGCCTGCTTGGGATTCTCTGTCCCTCTCTCTCTCTCTGCTATTCCTCCACTGGCGTTCTCTCTCTCTAAAATGAATAAACATTTAAAAAAAATTTTTTTTACAGCTTCCATGACACATTTTATACCAAAGTAATATTACTGAGCTTCTTAACAAAGCCTGAGTTCTTTCAGCTGAGATGGGTAGTGAGGAGGGCCTCTATCTCTATACAATAATCTGCATTTCCTTTTTCTCTCTTTGGAATCTTTTTTTTTTTTTTTTTCAGGTTTCCTCCAGCAGCAGGGTGGAGGTGGGAATGAAGAACTACTCTTAAGAATCTATACTATAGGACTCCTCCCAAATTCTGAACCAGTGCAAAAATGTAGTGGATGAATATTTGGCTAGTTATTTTATATATGTTTCCATTTGCCATCTGAAGCTATCGGGCTTTCCAGGTATTTATGGGCTCAACTAAAACACAGAGAAATACAAAAGCAGGGTAATTATTTGTACTTTGTACAAACAGGCAAGGTTTCTGACAAAACAGATAAAAACTGATATTTTTATTTATTTATTTTATTTTTATTTTTAAATGTTTTATTTTTATTTTTATTTTTGAGCTCTCAACCCTAAGATCAAGACCTGAGGTGAGATCAAGAGTCAGACGGTTAATCAACTGAACCACTCAGGCGCCCCCAAACTGATATTTTTATGGGTTTGAAAGCCATATAAAAATAATTTTTTACACCAGAAGTAGGCAACCTGCATAGCTTAAAACTATACTGCATATACACTGCACTTTGCAAAACTAGAATTTTTCAAAGCATTAGTGAATGAAAACAATATGTATGTCACCATGTAACTTTTTGTAAATTATGCATAAAAAGGGACTATTGGAGAGCTCATTTTTATAAATACAAATCTCTTCAACCACTTTTTCTCCTATAACTAACAAGGAATATATTCTTTTGCAAACAAACTGGAACAAAGATAGAGTAACAGTTCATTTAAATACTTATTTTGGGGGAGCAATTTTCATGGTAAGGATTTACACAAATAAGAATGACCTTAAAAGTTTTTAAGTTATAATATCATTTTATTTACATGTACTGCCTTTCTGCTCCACAAAAAAGAAAATTTTATGAGGCACTGTTTTATGATGTTTTATACCCATAGTCACATGAATGTGACTAATCCCATGAGAAGGAAGATAAATCAAATGCTGGCAATGACTGAACCAATCATGGCCAATAAGTGAAAAGTTATTTGAAAAATATTTGCAATACTGTTTTGTTAAAAATATAAAAACTTTAGAAGAATAAAATTCTATAAACCAATCCATGAGCATTTAAGACTATTCCCAATCTTAAAAACTGTATTTTAAGAAGTTCGTGTTGAGTTACAGTCCTAAGGTTTATACTTATTCAAAAGTAAAGGGTTGAGAAGTTAAGAAGATGCCAGAGTATTTGCCTACATTCTATTTATATAAATGGGCAATTGACTGAGCTTTGAGCCACTGCTTAATATGGACACAGTTCTACCAACATATGTTAATGGCTTTCTCACCTCTGTTACCTTTTTCCAATCTGCTCGTCGTTTAACTTGCTGTGCTCCACACATAGTTGTCTTTTGCTGAAGCTCTTGTTCTAATTGAAGTATTTCTAAATGCTGACTTAATGTGGACCCACCACTGACATCAGAATTACATCTGGTCCAATTATCCTGGAAGCATTGAGAATTTTGCAGTGTGGGCCCTGTTGACGTCTCATAGGTTTTCAGCAGCTTTTCCACAACACCATAATTTGACCTAGGATCAGCTGATCTTGGCCGGCCAGACAAATTACTTGGTCTCCAGTCATGCTCTTGGAGCATACTCCGATAACTGCTAGGACTCATGTGTTCCTGCATTTGTCTGATGAGACCTGTTGTGGTTTTTTTGGTGGGATTATCAGGCACATTTTCTCTGGGCATGGGCACGTGGGCACTAGTTTTCAGAATATCAGACACATTGTCATTTTCTGATATGTTACCTGTATGAGTAATTAAGGTATCACAGGACTTAGGATCTTCAGATGATTCTGAGTAGCTTTGATTTTGCTGTATTGCCTGACAATTTCTATCTGTTCTAAATACAATTCTGTTAAATTCATCAGTCTTTGCTGCCAGCTTTTCATTCCTAGTTGTCCTCTTAAAGCCACAACTGAAACTTCTAAGTGACCCATTGCTCTCCGTCGCTGAGGAGCTATAGTCACTGCTTACACGAAGAAGAGGATGAGATTTAGCAGGATGATCTGGAATCACCTTTTCACATTTTGCCTTTTTGGGAGTAGAGCACGTTTTCTGAAACCACAATGTAGAGGGACTATTTTTTGCACTGATCCCTGTGTCATATGACCACATGCTAAGTCCAACATTTTCATCACATGCATGCTGGTTATCTATTTTGGTTTTGGGTGCCAATGAAGGGAACATGGTACCATCTTTCAAAGTCTTCCTTTCATTTAGACACAGCATAGGCACCTCCTTGTGCCTCAAAAGGAAATCAGGACTGCAGTCCCTTTCACCTTGACCCTCTTGGGCCACGTGGCTGTTGTGTTCTAAACTTTCCTTCAAACTTTCCCGAGCTTGTTCAGAATATGAGCTGGGAAAATTTCGAGATGTGCTTCTTGGAGGAGGAACTGGTGGAATTTCATTTCTTTGCAGATCAGTTGTATCAAATTCACATTTTTTCATAGAATTGTTTTGCAGCACATTGGAACAGCTCAGATTCTTTGTATTTTTCTGCTTTTCTTTTTCTAACTCGATTGGAAGAATGCCCTGGCCATCAGTGATCATGTGGTCTCTGTGAGGCATATGAATTACATTTGGCATTTCCTGAAGAAAAGAATCTGACTTCATTCTAAACAATTATAAAACAAGATACATTAGTGATAACTTTATTTAGGACAAGTTCTCAAAAGAAACCATGACATAAACCATGAATTTCTGCTATAAGAAAAGGACTCACAACTTCCTCAAACAGCATTTTCATATAAATTCTCTAGTCAAAACCCCAAGTCCATTTACTATAGGATCAAACCCACCTCTTAGTGCTGCACTCACAGTGTACATGCTCTGACCCAAACTATCTTTCCTTTGTATTCTCAAACTGCTTCTTACACTTAGACTAGACTGTGTCGTCTCTTGAGTGTTGGCTACTGGGATTTCCATGTCTATGGGTTCTCTCCAGCCATTTCCTTACAGCTGCTCTACCTGTTCAGTTCCTATTCATTACATCACATGAGCTCAAGTTTCTTCTTTTGACTTTGAAATGACATTCTAAGCTAAGAAGTATGACAGAAATCTGAATAAAAGTTCAGTGAAACATAAGTAGTACCAAATGGGAGATGTCATTTAGGTTTGAAACAGAAGTAAGAATTTTTTTGATGAGTAAAGGGCATATAAGGCAAAGCGAGCCACAATAAAAATAGGGTGGCTCTTCAAGGAATAGGGAATAGTTTGGTATGGATGGATCATAAAGCGAGTGTGGAGGATGAAAGAAACATTAGATTAAATTGTAATGTATCTGAATTACATACTAAGGATTTTGAAACTTTTTCTAAAGTGTATGGAGTAGCAAGGAGAGCTTTATACCAGGTGTGATTTGTAAAAGAAAATTGACAGGTGAGCCTTTTCTAAGTTTAATCAAAACAAAAAAAACAAATATAGCAACAACATAAATTTACAAATTAAAGTTAATTGATCATACTAATAAATATAGATCATATTTCTATCTCTTCACTTGTAAAGTACTATGAAATAGATTACAGTAAAGTGTAGATAAATACTCATTAATAGAGAATGGTAGCTAAAAGTTAAATGGGGAGGTAGAGGGAAAAATTGTGTATAAAACATGGTTGAATAAGAAAATCTATTATAAGTCAACACAAAAATTCTTTCCGAGCTTCTTAACACTAAAGGAAAATATGGATACACACTGCTGTTGCTTTCTAAGGAACACGCTCCCTCATTATGAGATAAATATTGATCCTAGAACAATCTGTCTTTACTTACCTTGTAGAGCATTCCAATTTAGTGTTTAATTTGGTGAAATTTACTTTCACAATTGTATAGGTGCTTCTAAACTGAAACAGCTTTTGAAAATATCATTATATATGTTTGTGCACATATTTACAATATGTTGTGTTGAGAATTATATATGCTTCCATTATATACATAATAAATGCGGACAAACAAATGACCGTTAGGTATAAAAATGCTGCAGTAGAACATCATTATGTAATTAAAATTCCGCATTGTTAAATCTGACATGCTTTGTAGGTGTATTTATTTACCCAGCTATATATTCTTCCAATGGCCAAACACTCAAAAGGAAAAAGAACTACATTAGAAGATACTTGTTAATTTATTATGCATACTATATCTTCACCCAAATACCAAAAGAGTATAGTATTCCTAAAAGCCAAATTACAAAGAGAATGAGATTTGGTTTAAAAGTTAGTAAACAGAGATATATTCAATTAAGGTTTTTATTTTCTATCTAAAATAACACATTTTAATAACTCATTGTTAATTCTTACTAGCAAAGTGTAAGGAGGAGGCAGTTTGGATTCATTAACTGAAAACAATATTTTTCTTTATTTCCTGATATAAAATAATCATAGATGTACCAGCCTACCTTCTGTGGTTAGACTGCTTTCGGATTTCCTCTTGAAAGCTGCATAATTCTTCACTAACTTTGGCAAGTTCCTCCAGAGCCTTTATACAGATAAGCAATAGCATGTTAGCACTTTGAGATGTAAATATTTCTTTAGAAACAGTTCTAGGCCAATCCCAGTCCTACTTACTGTGTTAAGGGCTCCAGAACAGCTCGTGCCCTCTACCTTGGAAGTCTTCAGGCCAGGGCAGGCCTCACATGCTTTTTGGTTATCTGTGGCCAAAGGATCCATAAACCCTACTTTTGATTTTTTTGATGCTTTTTGTTCCTTACACATTTGATTTCCTTCATGGAGTAAGCTCTGCTCTGTTTTATTTTCTTTTTCCAGACCATCCCTGTGATTCATCCCTGTAAATTTGCACTGTCCTGAATTGGGGTAATTTGGAGAAGTTTCCACCACTTTATCTTGAATCGCTTTCTCACGATCATGATCAAGGATCTTAGCACGTTCATTCATGTTGATTTTCCTCCGAAGCTTTACTTCATGGCAAAGCTGTAAGGAAAACAAAGATAAAACTTTTTCTCTCCCTAATTTCTTTTGTCAATTTTTTTGATACGAAGCACACTATTTTGAGTTTTCTTTGCTAGATCATGATACACTCCTCTGGGGTATTACTGTTCATGCATCTGAGTGGTGCTTCTAAAATGTGATTAGCCAGAACGACTTCGATGAACCATAAAGATTAGTTTTAGTAAGTCAAGGTATGGATGGCAATTTCTGTCTTTGTGTAGAAATCAACTCATCAAAAATTTTAAAAAATTTGTATCTATATAAACATGTCATTATGATGTGAAGCACTGTTACCAAGTTGGAAGGTCCTGAATCAATTACTGGTCATGCTCTCTAACTGTTTTCAGAGAAAATCAAGAGTTTAACTGACATTAAAGTGATGTTTTAAAAATACATGAAACGGGGTGCCTGGGTGGCCCAGTCGGTTATGTCCGACTTCGGCTCAGGTCATGATCTCACAGTTTGTGGGTTTGAGCATCCGGCTCTGTGCTGACAGCTAACTCAGAGCCTGGAGCCTGTTTCAGATTCTGTGTCTCTCTCCCTCTCTCTCTGAGCTTCCCCTGCATACGCTGTCTGTCTCTCTCTCTCTCTCAGAAATAAATAAAAACATTTTAAAAAACCAAAAATTAAAATGCATGATTCTACTTGTATGCCAAATAGTTGACAATACCATGTGGATATTGTGAAATCAAAAGATATTTCCTTTGGAAGTTGGGTTCATGTTACTGAGATATTACTAGGTATTACTGAGATTCTTTTTTTAATGGCAAGCCTATACACATTTAAAAAAAGATTTTTCACCCTTATTAAAGCAAATATTACCCTGTTCTATGTGATATTAGAATTCCAAGACTTTATCATCTATCAGTCTATGTTTAAGTGATTTCTTTTTTTTTCTTTTTAAATTAAATTTTAAATTTAAATTCTTTTTATTTAAATCTAACTTAGTTAACAAATAGTGTAATAATGATTTCAGGAGTAGTATTTCTTTTTTGTAACATTTATTTTTAAGAGAGAGAGCATACTAGTCATACTCTCTAACTGCTTTTGGAGAAAAGCAAGAATTTAACTGATGTTAATGCTTAAAAATACATAATTCCACTTGTATGCCAACGTTCAAGTGTCTAAATAGTTGACAATATCATATAGTATGTCAGTTCATTTCATTCCCTAAGTGGATATTGTGAAATCAAAAGATGTTTCCTTTGGAAGTTATGTTGGTGTTACTGACGTATTTACTACGTATTACTGAGTTTTTTAATGGCAGACCTATACACATTTGAAAAAGATTTCTCACCCTGATTAAAACAAATGTGACCCTGTTCTATGTGATATTAGAATTCTAAGGCTTTATCATCTATCAGTCTATGTTAGAGTGGATCCCAAATTATTTTTTTAATGTTTATTTTTTTAATGTTTATTTTTGAAAGAGAGAGTGTGAGCGGGGCAGAGGCAGAGGGAGAGGGGTACAAAGGATCTGAAGTGGGCTCTGTGCTGACAGCAGAGAGTCCGACAAAGGGCTCGGACTCACAAACTGTGAGATCATGACCTGAGACAAAGTTGGACACTCAACCAACTGAGCCACCCAAGTGTCCCAATCCCAAATTATTTCTTGATGAAAGTTTAGTTTAATCTGTAGGCATGAACTCACTCACCCCTAATTAGAGGAAATAAGTGGCTTTCTCCTCAGGGTTGAGTTGTGGGAAAGCTTGACTATTTTAAAGGATTCTGTTAGATAACCTTTGAAGCAAATGACTACATTTTACAGCCACAACCTGTATCTACAGACATCTTTTATTCAAGGAATATAATAACAGATTTATTGCTGCTCAATATTTACCCAAATCTCAGATGGAGGAAGCACTAAACATAGTTGATGTCTGAAGGATATGCAGTACATTTATTTCTACAGATACCTACATATCTATCATTGGATGATCTCAGGATAACATCAAATGACAGCCATGATTCAATTGTTTTGGGCCTCATGAAATATTTGTTCTGAGCTATTGTGAGCCTTATGATTTTGGCTGATCTTGAGAGATACCATAAGAAGCAACCCACAGAAGTACATATTAAATTTAAGGATGCATGCTTATAGTGACATTGTCCTTTTTTTGAGGAGCTATGATTGAAAAACAAAATTACTTTAGTTTCAAAATCAGGGACAAAAGTGTTATTCCTGGGAAAGAGGTTTGCTTTTGTGTTCTAAATATTGGGAAATATGTATTTGGTAATTTTTCCATTAGTTACTGGAAAGACTAGCTGCATGCAATTCATGTAAAATCCTCCTGTCTTCATCTCTCTTTTTTTTTTTTTAATTTTGAAATACTTTACCTTACATGACATTTTATATCCCATCTTAAATTCTCTTCAGATTTAAGTGAGGTATGGAGAACCAAATAATATAATGTTATTGATGAAAAACAAATTTATTTTGTATAAGGAAATCTGTGTTATTTCATACCCAAAAACTTGTCAATGGTTATCTGATTATTTGAAAAAAGGCAACAAACAAGAAAAATTGCAACATCATTAAAAACTAATTCCCAGGTATCTGGAACTTCTATCTGAATTAGTCCAGATTTCAAATGATTCAAGTATATAGATAGCAAATGGTTTTGCAATAGTAAATGCAATGACAGTGGATAGTAACTGAGCTAAGGATCATTAATATGCAATGCTGGAACCTCTCACTAGAAGATATCACTTGGTGGGGTGCTTGGGTGGCTCAGTTCTCAGTCAGTTAAATGTTAAGCATCCGATTTCGGTTCAGGTCATGATCTCACAGTCCATGAGTTCGAGCGCTGTGTCAGGATCTGTGCAGACAGCTCAGAGCCTGGAGCCTGCTTCAGATTCTGTGTCTCCCTCTCTCTCTGCCCCTCCCCCACTAGCACTCTCTCTCTCTCAAAACTAAAATAAAAACATAAAAAAAATTAATAAAAAAAGGAAGATATCACTTGGAATCACTAAGGTTACATGTGCACATTTGGGAATCTACAATTCTCTAGTAAATGACTTAATAACTTGTGTTGGAATTAATACACAGAGGGGCGCCTGGGTGGCTTAGTCGGTTAAGCGTCCGACTTTCGCTTAGGTCATGATCTCGCGGTTTGTGGGTTCCAGCCCCGCGTCGGGCTCTGTGCTGACTGCCAGCTCAGAGCCTGGAGCCTGTTTCAGTCTGTGACTCCCTCTCTCTCTGACCCTCCCCTGCTCACGCTGTCTCTCTCTCTCTCTCCTAAGAAATAAATAAAACATTAAAAAAAAAATACACAGAACTTAGTTATATATGCTAAACAAATATAGTCTGTTATGCTTGCGTTATGTTATACAATCTTTTCAAGTGTTGATGTTTAATTTTAGTTTTAAAAAAGTCTTGCTTCCCTGTGACATATGAAAATACTGAAAATACTTTCCTCTTGTCTTCATCAAAAAATTTTTTTACCCCCATCTGTGGCCTATAAGATGAGTATATATATTTTTTTGAGTAGGCTGCACACACAGTGCAGAGCCCAAGGTGGGGATCAAACTCATGACTCTGAGATCAAGACCTGAGCCAAGATCAAGAGTTGACTGCCCAACCAACAGAGCCATTCAGGCACTCCAAGATGGGTATATTAAAATTACATTCTCACAGGTTACAAAGCTGGAAGTAGAAAAATATATATTAATATGATAAGGGGAGCACAATGTTAGTATCAGGTATTAAAAAGCATTGTCTATGGGTCTTCTGGGGTAAGCACATTATCCAAACATATCCCCAGTAATGGAGCTGTATATTTCAGGCAGCAAGACATAAATAGCTTACAGTTACTATTCAAGATAAAGAAAAAAAAATATTACACCTTTATATCTCCCTGGTGCAGAAAGGAACAGCATTTCTACAAAGTATCATCCTATGTTTAAAATGTGTTTAATGCCTGCTAATCAAAAAGGGTAATATTTACCATAGACAGAATTTACAGAATTGTCAGAGTAATTATATGATATTACTTAAAATATTTAACCAGAGAGCAGATCATTTTAGTTACGTGGCTTAAACAATTGACTACACTAGTCCCGACTCCTTTGAATTTTTTTGCTTTGATGCTAGAATTATCTGAATGTTACTAACTGGCCTTCCAAACCTTTGGGAACCAATGACCATGATTTCAGGATTCTGTTTGGAATTTTGGATGCTGATTTGACTTAGACATCTCCTTGTTGATGCAATCTTAGTCTTTAGGTAAAGGAGTTGAGAGTAAGCAAAACATATTTTCTAAACTTTAGAGGTATGAGCAGTGGAGTCTCTTTTTAATATAACCATGCACTACCTACATGCTCTCTCAGTTCTGTGTTAGAGAAACAGTTTAATAGCTACTCTTTTTAATTCTTCCTTGTAGCATGCCAATTTATATTTTATTCACAGCCAACTACATGGCTGTTAATGAGAAAAATATTTGCACTATAAACACATAAAGCATCAGCTTTGATTGCCTATGAACAAAGGTCAAAGAGTCGGTTAAAAATAATCACTTTAGTAATGTGCACAAACCATATTATATCACGATGTCACTAGAAGAAAGCAAGATAAGTATAAATAATTTTCAGTTGAAACAAGCTTAAAAATACATCAATGTAAATACTTAAAGGAAATATTCCAGGGCCAACAAGCTGAGGGATGGTTAATGGTGATAAAACGGCTATTTGTATCAGAGTCATGGCATGTCGTTTTTCATAACCCCTTTCCTAACAAATGTGCCAATAAATGTGTCCCATCTTGCCAGAATAAATATCACATCCACTGCCATTTTCTGTTTGATATATGGCACTCCTTTTGATTATACTGAACTATCTAATATGTAATTTCCTTTAGTAGATATCATTCATAAATCATCTCAAGAAAGATCTGTATTTTAATGCCCAATTGTAACTTTGCTAATATATGTTCCACCAGTTATGCCTTTCTTAGATTTTCCTCCTGGACCCTGTGTTTGAAAACTCATGCAAAACACATACCTCACTTTTGATACCAAGGCACTTTAGCCAAGGAATAAATTGATATACTTTAGAATGACATTTTAAGTTCTTAATTTTCATGCAGGGCTACAACAAAGCATAGTCCCTTGGATACCACTGGATAAGGTTCTGCTATTTTTGATCCAGCAAATGTCATTGAGACATGCATTCTTTAGGCAGAATAAGGAAAATAGAAATAGTTTCCAATACAACAAATTTGAAACAGAATTTTTATTCTCAGCTTTAAGGTTCAATATATTCAAAACAAATCAACTTGTACCTCTTCTATCTTCTTCTGCATGATTTTCCATTGACTCTCCCATTCCTTTCTTTCATTGTCAAACTGGTCCAGTAATTCCATCTTTTCCTTGTGCCAGTCAGTCTCTGTGTTCTCCCATTGCTTATGCAGGTCCATGGCAACCGTGTGAGTGTTAGTGAAGGGGTATTTCTGCTTGTCTCTGCCTTCTTAACTGTTTCTTGGAAGCTTGGAGTTGTTTTATTTGAAGCAGTCTCACTTGCCTTTAAAATAAAGCCTAATATAAACATAACAAGAAAGAGTTCCAAATCCATTTGCTTTTTGAAAACACGTTATCATCTTATTAAGAGCCATGACATAAACAAACTATAAGAATACTATCCTTAAGAGAGGAGATGATTAACAATCTGCTTAAAAAGAACTAGCACAGTCAAAAAGAAAGGCTTTTTCTCCCCTTTCCGAAATCAGACAGCAAAATTAAATACATACTTGAAATATAAGCATTCTTTTAACTAACTAATCTAAAGATGGAATTAATTTTGTGACTAAGAGTGGTGGTATGAAATTCAACTGTATGGTCATTATCTACACAATCGTGGTAGATTCTACTGCAACAGAATTAGTCCTGTTTTGATGCAACCAGATTATATGTTTCTACGAATTAAAGTGCTGAAACGGTGTTGGACTACAGTCTCAATTTTATATTCAGAGTTCAAGCCCATGCCAAATGGGATTATTGTGTTAATAAGAAACCCGAGTTGGTAGTCGATCTGGAACTGATGTATCACNTAAAAAAAAAAAAAAAAAAAAAAAAAAAAAAAAGACAAACTAAATCATAAAAATATCTTTATTATTTTACTTCATCAAGTAAAATGTAAAAACAGCAAAGTTATCCTGGGAACCACACGTTAAAATTTATCTCTCTTTTTCTTTGAATGGACCATATACTAAAATCTGTTTAGGCTAACGAATACAGAGCACTGAAAAAAAACAGCTTGCTCATTTTGCAAGGAAATCCTTGATCACCTCAAGCAGTGACTGAAATAGATTTCTAGCATTTAGGGTATGTGTATTTAGCATTTGAAGATGTGATTTAAAATACCAGATTGGTAACTCTGTTGTAAGTCATCTAAAATTTCTGAGATTTAGTTTATTTATGTTAAAGTGGAAGATACAGGTTTATTAGAAAGATTAAATGACATATGGCATACGAGATAGTCTGAAAAACTTAAACATCTTCCATCAGATACTGGTCTGATCTCTACTAAAAATAATTTTTATTAAGAAAGTCATATGGGGTGCCTGGTTGGCTGGGTCAGTGGAGCAGACGACTCTTGATCTTGGGGTCATGAGTTCAAGTTGGGTGTAGAACATACTTAAAAAAAAAAAAGATGTAGAGCTTTATTAGTGGGTATAAAAGCATATTTAAGATGTTTAAACCACCATCTAAGATAATTACGTCTATTAAAAGTCTGTATCTTCAGGTTTCTAGGCCATGACTGAAATGTGTTAATTTACCAGGTGGCGGCTTATGCTAATTAAGAGAAAAGTGCCCCCAGGGTCTATAGCTGCTTGGTTCCTGGTGCTGTGGAATGAAGCCGACACAACCAGGCAGCAAGCCCCATTTTTTGGTGCAGAAGATGGCTGCATATTTCGTGTCCCAAATATAAGATAAACACTGAAGATTAATTTTACTTTTATCAGACTGTTCTGAACATGCACATCCAAGTGGTAAACTGTTCCAAACATAGTTTTGAGCTGCAATCTATCAATGAATTATAACAGACTAATAAGGATAAAAAATGTCAGTGCTTTATGAGGGCTCACCCTTCAAAAACAGCCTAAAAATATTGAGATCTACATTGTTATTCTTCTCTTAAACTATTTCCCACAGACGCATTGGTCCTTTTTACCTACTTCTTTGACACTCACAATACTATGACTACTCCAGTCAAGAAAAAGAAGTAATTTCAGATTTAGCCACTTAAGATGCTATCATGTCTCATTTTATCCACTTAGCCATGCTTTTTTTCTAATCTCATTTTCCATCTTCTCTGTTAAGCTTCCTTTGGCTACCTCCCACACCAATGAGCCAGGGACCACATGTACCTGCCATTGCCAATGCAAGTTGCCCAAAATAAATACATCAATGCCAAAATGAAGATCGTAAAGAATATACATGATTTTGTCTGCTGTTTGTTTTGGAGACTCTGTCATTAATCTTGATTACCTAGTAATCTTTTAAGTTTGTCTAATAACTATATTCACAGGAAATGCCAACAGTGCTTATTTTTAGACTGGTAGACTGCTTTAAAACTATATGTAATTAACTGTGAGCTGAAACTGCATTGCTCAACAGCAGGTCCTTAACACTAGGATTTCTTAGGAAGAGTGGAGTGAGCAGTTTAAGACCTCAAGAGATAGTTGCAAATGAACCAAGGAAATGAGAGGAAAAAAAAAATACTTCTTTCAAGCTAGCTGGAAAAGAGGTGCTATGACTGTCTATATTTCATCCTGTCTTTAAGCACTAGAAATGTTCAGAAATCATCATAAAATTTATCTGACAGTTACGTAGCAAATGGCTCCAATTTTTCTTTCTATTGCTAATTCTTCTAGAACCACTTCCAGACCACAGTTAATAGAGTTAAAAGATGCCAGACTCTTTCTCTTTTCCTTACTTCTTCTTTTTTATAATCTACCTGAAGGTCATCCAGGAAAACTCTAACTCAGGCTTGCTGCCTGTAACAGCACTATACATGAACCCAGGTAATGTTCCCAAAGCAGACAGAATCCTGCACTTAACTGCTAAGAGCCACTCATCACTTACTACGGAGAAGAGCCAATCCTCAGAGCTTCCCCTTTCCAGGGCCAGACCCATATCTAGTGCCAGGAAATGTAACGGTTATGGATCAAAACCAAGCCTTTGAAAGAAAATTCCTATAGAGCAATGTCTGAGCCAAGTTTTGTGGGAGGATTTATTTTGCCTTCCTAGCATCGATGTCTCATCATAAATGTCAAATACAATATGACTGAATTTATTGCTTTCTCCTCCAAAAATAAAATGGGGTCCATAGAGTCATTGTGAGGATTACATGAACAAAAGAGAGAGAATGCTTAATAAAGGTCTCTCACATCGCTTTGAATCATAGTGGGTGCTCAATAAATGCCTGTTCCTTGGTTTCTCCCTTCTGTCCTTCCCCCTTTTTATTTTCCTTCCTCCCTCCCTCCTTCCTTGCCTTCGATTGTCCTTCTTTATGTTTTCTTTCTCTTGAATAAAACTGAAGATTTTCACTTTTATTTAGTTGGGAAAAATTAATAGAAGCAAATCTAATTGTGCGAACTCTCATGTTTTCAATGACTTTCATTTGCTCTAGTTATTTAAGTATTTTAGGATACATGGCAAGTTGAATATTCAGAAAATGTTTTATTATTAGTAAAGATTTGGATAGATAAATTTATATAAAACTGATTTATTATAATTCTCCTTAAATATTAAAAAATCAACTAATGGGGCAACTTTGGGGGGACATAATGTTCTACGATGAGAAGTTATGGGGTAAAGTGGTTCAGCAGATTCTAAAACTCAATTTCACTGCTCTCTACTGATGTAAATACAAAAGTTCCCTTTGTTCCTAGTTGTCATTCTTTTTCGCCCACAGATATTGGCATCTATGTGGGAGAGAAGGAAGGATTTCTGCTATCTGTATCCCTCCTTGTGTGTCTATCAATTCCCTCCATGCAGAATTTCATTCAGAATAAAAATTTATTAGAGCAACTGTAACAGGGCAGAGTGAGCTGCAATGCTTAGTCACACGCACGTTCTTCTCTCAACAACTCCACAGTAGCAGTAGACAATCCATGTAACCTACTTCCAAGCTCCTGAGGCCAAAAGCCAGAATTGCTGGGATGTGAGTGGGCTGCACGAGTATGGTGATGGGAGGAAGATAGTTCTGCTTTACCTTGTGCCCTACCAGCAAGCAGCATTTAAGAGCAACGCAGGAGTCTCACAATAAATTATCTTAATTTCCCAAATTAGCCTCAGTTTGATCATGGGAACACTTCTTTGAGGAGTGTCCCATTCTTACTACTCTTGGGTCAGTACCCTTTTAACCACCTTCTCTCCAACTGGAAACCGGACGAGAGCCAAACAAATGAACCAGCGTTACGGGAGCTGAGTCTCGCTACTTCTCTCTTCTGAGATTTTTGTTCAGAGTATTTGTTTCTTGCTCTCTGGTCTCCTTTTTCTAAACATACTACTTTTCAGATCATCAGAGGTTTTTAATTTGTAGAAGGTTACAAATGACTGCAGGCATGCTACACACAGTGCTCTCTAGGACCAAAGGTGCTTCGCTTCTCCTTAACTTTGAGGGATTAGGAATTCCAATGCCTATACCCGCCAGAGTTATGCACCACGTGCCTCCAAGATTCTCTATTCTCCAGCTCATTCTCCAGGCTATCATTCGTTTGCATACTTTCAGCTTAACAGACCTTATTCCTCGCCTATTGTTTCACTAGCAAATGCACCTTTCCAAAGACAACCATGATTTGCTTTGATTGCAAGGCAAAAAGGAATTTTTTTATTGCTATTTCTTGCTATTTCAACATGTTCCTCATGTTCCAAAAGGGTCAAAGAGATACTACTACATGTAAGTCTGAAGAAATACTTTTTGCTTTCTCATTTTATTACCCTCTTCTTCCTTGTTTTTCCCCAGTTATACAATCAAACTAGAAAACATCCAACACATAGGTGTACTGATTTTACCTCTCTTATGAAAGAAAAGCTTTGAAAGAAACTTTAAGTATCCAAAATTAATTCACTTAAACAATAGAAGATGAAGTGGTAAGGTCCTCTTCTAATGACAGATTAGTCAATTATTAATGGCACACACTTCCACTAAAATTACAGAAACACTCTGAGGTAGTGAGCAAACCATCATCTCGAATGAGCTACATTTATTTTTTTGGTAATTTTCAAATACCAATAATCTCATTTGAACCATACTCGTAAACATAAGAAGTCTTTATCCTAATGAAAAACAGCATTCTAAAAAATATATTTAGTGAAATCCTACAGTACGAAAAGTGCTGTTCAAAATACTGAGAAGCAGTGCTTGAAAAACAGTTTCGGAGGGCGGATGTCATTGTCAGTCCAGAGTTGAGAAATCCACTCACTGCAGCTGGACCTTCTCTTCCCTGGGCGTCAGTAAAATCCGTTATGCACCCCGCCCCACTGTTTTTAAAGCCCAGACACAGACACTGAAACAGGCAGATGTTGAAATAATCCTGCACTTAAACAGTGCCCATAGTTTAAAACACATCAGCAGCAGCCCCTCTATATTTTGCCACAATGAATCACTTGATTTCAAACGGTTAGGAAGAAACCTACCTTTCAGCTCTGGGAAGAAATCCTATGAATGTTCCACCATTGGTCAATCTAGCAATGGAAGCATAGCTAGTTTTTTTTGTTTTTTTTGTTTTTTTAAGACAAAATCTCAGCTCGGTGAATTTTGCTTCTTTGCAGGAAATGGGAATGCAAAATAGGTCCAGCCATGCAACAGAGCGGTACTGACAAGTCCCTTTGAAACCTTCACTTTCACAAATCAAGAAGCTGCTCAGCTCAGTGTTACAGCAGCAGCTGAGACTCCTGTGACGTCAGTTACTTGGAGGCGGCCTTCAGGCCACTCTTCCAACCAGAGCTCTGTAACCTTAGAGCGGCTCAGACTCTGGGTAAACAACTCCAGGTCCAGGACATTTTTAGCTTTTATAATGGAGCCCAGTATTTTCAAACTTGCCAAAAGGGCTGGTGTTAATATCACACAATGACAATGGCCAATTTTACATTTTATTTGAAAAAGTCGACTCCTTTTTTATAGTCAAGAATTATTTCCTTGCACACCCCTCTCCTTCCCTTTTGCAGCTAGAATCATAATGCACTCTTTAGTGCCTTGAAAAGTTGGTGTCTGGATGTGGCATAACAACACATGAAACAATCTTATATACATACATATATATAATATATACAATATACAATATATATATACATATTATATATATACATATATGTAGATATAAGACATATTTAATCTCCAAAGATTGGTGAAAACGTATCAAACTTCCGTCTTTAAATAAAGTAAGAGTGGGGCATATATAAAGACCAGCCTCATACTCTTTGTGTTTCTATGACAGCTTGCTGTCTGTATCTACGATAATGATGTATTTCTGCCAGACGGAATCAGAGGCCATGGAGAAGAATAACACTCGTTTTGGGAGGAAAAAAACCCAATGAGATACCCATGTGCTTGTTTTCAATTGAGGTGCACCGCAGCCTGAGTATATGGAGAGGCTCCCTAAACCATGGCCAAATCGATCTCTCCTAGAAATGCCAGGGAAGGTGCCTCTCTCCAGCAACATTTGCAGGTTGCATGTGAACTTGTACATGCATCCATCTGCTCGTGTTTGGTTTAACTGAGTTAAAGAAAGTGTCTAAAATAATTTTGTGTCTATTATAGCAAATAAGCCATTTAAAGGTTTAAGTACTAAGGTCTTTTCCTCACATCTGAAGAATTTCCTCTGTGTGATCATTAAAATGTTACATATTCACTTTCACATTATTTTTGCCTGCTTCCAGATGAATATTTCATGGGGACTTCAGAAGTTTAATTATAGTAACCTGCCCATGGTAGCACTTTAGTACATACAGTACAATTGAAGGAAATCATGCTCTGTGTTTTGAAAGCCTGGCATCATAATTTCAAAAGCAGTAACAGTAATAATAGTTATAGCAATAATAGTGGCTACTCATGGAGAGACAGCTCTCTGCAAAGCTCTGGGCTAAGTACTTGGTACATCTTTATCTTCGTTCACTCTCATAGCAAATATATCTATAGATATTATTACCCTGATCTTACTGATAAAACCATGGCTCAGAGATGTCAAGTATCTTGCTGAAGTTCATAGAAAAACACCCATGTGGAGGAATAGGACTTGGAACTGGCTTTTCTTTTCTTTTTAAATTTTTAAAAATTTGTTTATTTGTTTTATGGATCAAAACCAAGCTTTTGAAAGAAAATTCCTATAGAGCAGTATCTAGGAGAGAGAGCAAGCACAAGCAGGGGAGGGACAGAGAGGAGAGACCGAATCCCAAGCAGGCTCCACACCATCAACACAGAGCCTGATGCAAGGCTTGAACTCATGAACTGTGAGATCATGACTTGAGCTTGAGATCAAAAGTGAGATGCCTACAGACTGAGCCACCCAGGCACCCCAGAACTGGCTTTTCTAACTTGAGACGTGAGAATTTTGTCACAGAGATCTTGGTTTCAATTCTATTGCCACCACTTATCTGTGTGAATTTTCAAGTGTGTTTCTTCTGTAAAGGCATAATTATATTTACTTCATTAGGGAGTTGTAAGAGGATGAGGGGATACTTTTAGTGCCAGGCACAAAAAAGACGTTGGCTTATTTCTGCCTCTAACCTTACCAGGACAGGAGGATAATCCTGGGGTGAGGCAAGGGATTGCCCCAAAGCACCTCTACAGGATTATCTAATAACATTATTCCTCCTACACTATTTTCCATTCCAAATATCTTAATTTGCATGAGTCCTTTGTGAATTGAATCAAGACTTTTTAAAATCCTATCAGAACTTCAGATAATATGTAGCTAAGTATGGGAGAAATGATGTTGGGCTATACTCTATAATATCACTCAATAGTACCTATTCCAGTGGCCCCTTTCATGGAAGCCCCAGTAATTATTTATTGCAGGTGCTTCTATCTGCTTCTTGTCATGGTAAAGCCAACCTTAAATTATGCAGAGCCAAAAACTAGGGAGACTTTGACAAGAATTTCACTCCAAGTATACCACTTATTCTAGTCTTTACCAATTCTTTTTGTTGGAATACTTTTTTTGTATGTAGTAGCTTCAATTTCCAGGCTACATTATATACCCAGAAGATGAAGGCATACAAAGGCAATAAATATTCAGCCCAGGTGCTTTTGAATCTTTCCCCTAAAAACTTTTAAGAAAACTTTGAGAAACTACTGCATACTACTGGTATGCATGTAAAAGGAATGGATTAAAAAGACCTATGCTAGTGCATTCAGTCCTTTAGTGATATTCAGATATCTTAAAGTGCCTGACATTTTCAAGCAGCTGTCAGAATAGCTGAAAACATTAAGGCAAAAATGGAATTTGTTGTATAATCTAGATTACTTTTAAGCCATTTCAATATTTTTGCCTTCAAATATGAAACTGGCCCAAGTAATTGCTCTGTGTAGCAGAGAGAATTTGGAAGAATCATGCCTATCTGGTGACATGCTGGTCTTATTTCAAAGTATAGCTAATAGGTAAGAACATGTATAAACTAATACTTAATGTAAAGTAAATGCAGCAACATGAACTGCTTCAGGAAACATAAAAGAAAATCCTGAAAAGGATTTGAAAAGGTCTACATGCATAATGATATCAGGCCACAAACTAAAACATTTTGGGAAGGGTGAAAGAGAAATATTGACTATATACATGTTTCGAGATGCAGGTGTTTCTAGATTTAGAGAATTTTAGAGCCAGAAAGAACCTCTGAAATCATCTAGCCAGCCCTCTCATTTTATAGCTGGGGAAAGAGGCCCTGATGTTAAGTCATCTGCTCAATATCACAGAGCCACTTGCTAGCAATGCCAGGAATAGAACTCTGGTCTTTTCATTCTTAGTGGAGTGCCTTGAAGTTTAAAATTCCAAGGAGTTCAAGGGAAGGGAACAGAACCCAGGGATAGGGGGTTGTGGCATGAGAGGTTGAATTCTGGACATGTCAACTTTCAAATGCAGTTTTCTGCTACGTCCATACGAGGGAGATGACATTTCATCTTCCAAGTACAACATAGGAATCAAATAGCAGACTATTTACCTTGATGACTGCTCATCTAAAGAGGCCTATGTCTTGCGATAATATAAATCTTGGGTCAAAATCCAAAGACAAATGGATTTTATTTAGTGGTTGAAGGAAATCTGGGGATAAACACTCCAATTTTACCTTTAGCTGGCCAGTACACATATAATTTATATAGTTTGCATCTAAATGATGATCTTGAAGCATCACAAAGCAGTTATTTACTTAATCTCTTTATGCTGTGACAACTATGGCTGTGCACAAGGCTGGGTGGCTTCTGACTTCTTTTTTTAAAAATTTTTTATAGTTTATTTATTTTTGAGACAGAGAGAGACAGAGCATGAGTGGGGGAGGGACAGAGAGAGAAGGAGACACAAAATCCGAAACAGGCTCCAGGCTCTGACCTGTCAGCACAGAGCCTGTTGCAGGGCTCGAACCCATGAACAGTGAGATCCCACCTGAGTCGAAGTCGGATGCTTAACCGACTGAGCCACCCAGGTGCCCCTGACTTTTTGCTTGTATAGTTTTCTGTCCCTTTTCTTTTCCTCTTGAACCATATTTATCAGTTGAAAGGGTATAGTGCTTCTACTTACCTTGGCAAGGAGATGAAAAAAACTGGAAAAGAGATGACTGAAAAACTGAACTCATTCTAATGCATATTAAAATTTAGAGGCTCTTACACAGGTGATATAGTTAAAATAATCCTTCCTTCTAGAAAACTGCATGTTTTGCAATTTTCATAATACTTTATGATACAAGATCTCAGTTGCTTAGCAGGACTCTCTTGACTCTTAAATTATCTTCCATTCCTAGGGAGAGGTTTTGGGCACTCCAATTAGCATTCTGTGTAACAAATATGTGTGAGCACCAACTCTGCGCTATGTATACTGTTGGACCCTAAGGCCCAGAAGAAGAATAAGACAAATCTTTGTTCATAGCAAGCTTGGTCAACTCTGAAGTTTCTTGAAATGTAACCTGTGGCATTGACTGCCCACATCCTGAGCAGCCCACGACCTTGAAATAAACTTACAAGCAAAAGCAGAGAGTCTCTCCTGGTAGCTCCCATTCCATCAAGGTGACCACAAACTTGTGGCACTCCCAGACTTGCTGGACACTGCAATCACTCAGAGAACTATCTTTAAAAAATTATGAAAGTTGGAACTTGCCCTCAGACTTTTGGAATCAGGTCATCCAGGGATGAGGCCAGTGTTTCTTAATTTTTATAAAGTTCCACAGCTAATTCTGTCACATTTGATCCTGTGTTATTTTAGCCCTAGAATGACAGAGTTTGGATTTTCTGTTAGCAACAGAAATATAATTTTGATACTTATAAGAGTCTGTTTTGGTTTATAAAATTATAAGAGTCACACACAGAGTATTTATTACCCATGAAAGTTACATATTTAGATTGCTGTGTTTCAGTGAATGTGCTTATTTCCCCAGTGCCAGAATCATGGGTTGCTGGCTCTCTCTTCTATTCTGAGGGCTGGTGGCATGTCAACAGAGTTTTTAGCCAAGCAGATCTGTCATGGGGCTTATGTACAGGCATTTCCAGATGACAGAAATATTCAAAAGAAACAGTTTTAAACTATCTGTTCTTTTTGAGTACTGGTCTGTATTCTGAAGAAACAAAACAATAAAACATTTTAGAAGTATGGACTATTTAAAACTAGAGATAGATTTTGCTTACTGTTCTCAAATTAGTTTTTAGCACCTCATTATATTATTTCCAGATTCTGGAGTTGGAACATTTTGATAATGATGACAACAAAATCTAAATAATAAAGGGACTGACTGTTCTAGGGCTATGTCTTCTTCTAGAAAAGGACCTTGGGAACGCCGGTCCACCACAAGAGGGCTGCCCTGAGCCACTTCTCTCTGGGAGGAAGTTCTAGCAGTAATGTGGGGCTGAGACAGGCCATTTAGCCAGTATAATTTGAAGATACAGCAACAAGTCCCAACTCCCTCTTCTTTCCCCACCCACCTTCTCTGAGAGTTGCTAGCCTACTTATATCTTCTACCACAAATGTTCAATTTATCATCATTAGGTAGTAGCACTATATTTCCCGTTTGTGATTGTCTAATAAAATTTCATTGACAGAGGAAGCGGTTATATCTAGGCACATAAAAGAAGAGCTAGAACACAGAAGGGACTAGAAGGAACAAACAAATATAGGTAAGCTTTGACTGGAGCCTGGAAAAAGAATCTGTTTCACGAAACATGGAGTGGGGAGACAGAGGGAAGGTCAGAATGGGAAGCTGTATGGGTGGGTGCCCAGGTGAAAAGAAATGTGACATGATAGTGTGGGAAGGCTACAGTAAAAAATATAAAGACAGGGCTATAGACAGGGAGGCTGAAAGCCCCATTTCAGTGCAGACTCGCCCCCATCCAAACAGAGCTCTCTACAGAGCCCCCAGACCCACAGCCACACCAAAGCCTCTCAGTAAGTCCACATGAGATGAAAACACTGTACCCACAAGGCTGTGCTTGCCCTGACACTATATTCTTGTGTTGATGTTGTTGCCATTGAAATATTTTACACAGGAAGAGTCCCACGACTTCATTCTTATCTATTTTGAGTTTACCCCGCTTTTCTGAATCTATCCACTTTCTACAAATGTCAGTACTTAAAACAAATAGCTGCTTAGGAACAAATTATATTTCCTCTAAGGTGAGGATATGACTTGTTCTCCTGAAAAGCTTTCTCACTGCAAGATCTGTGACATCCAAGCCTGCGGGATCCTTACTTTCTGTCAACCACCTTCTTTGGCTGCTTCACTGTGGCTTTTCTCCCTACATGGAGTCTAAGCAGTTACAGTAATGCTAGACCCTCCATGTAGTGGCCCTGGGGCCTCAGCAGGTATGCAATTCCCTTCTGAGACAGGAGCTCAGATTCCCGGGAGCCATCTAAAATCCGGAGTAAATTAATTTGGGTCACTTGTTAATTTCTTCCTCTGAAGTTTTAAATGACTGACTGAAACTGATATCTACATTACTCTATTTAAAAAGTTAAGCTCTGTTCTATCTATCCAGGAGTTCATGCTACAGAGGAAATGAGATGGATTGTGCAAAAGTTGCACATGTTCGTGAAAAAGAAGAAAGGGAATTATAAAGTAGATGCTAAATGAAGTTTTCTGACTAAGAAATAATAGACTCTATAAATCTCTTTGAAAAAACAAGCTCTTAAATTCTCTTCCCTTACTAAATCATTTGAAGCCAGTAGGCAAACTGATGCACTTCTCTCTGCTCCTCACACCCTCTTAATTTTCAATGCATAGGTTAAGGTAGGTACTTTCAACATGAACTTAAAAGAGCTAACTTGCTGACTTTCAAGGTACATTATGTTGGGCAGTTTCAGAAAGAAACAAATGCTATTTGGCAGCCTCGGATAATCGCTTAATGCATCTTGTTTGTTAACATACATATTTAAGCAACTCAAAACACTCAGAAGGAAATAAAGAAAATAAAGAACACACTGTTTTTAGAATCAATCATTTCCAGAGCTCCATCTTTGGAGTATGCAGGATAAAAACTCCTGAAATGGTTGCATCATTTCTTTTTCTTTCTTTTTTTTTTTTTTGTTTTAAGTTTATTTATTTTGGGAGACAGAGAGAAGAGGAGAACATGATAAGGAGAAAAGCAGAGACAGAAGGAGTAAGAAATGATCCCATGTAAGCTCTGAACATCAGCACAGAGTCCTATGTGGAGCTCAAACTCATGAACCACGAGTTCATGACCTGAATGGAAACCAAGAATCAGATGCTTAATTGACTGAGCCACCCAGACACCTCGTTGCACCATTTCTTAATACTACAGGGGCGTTTGCATTTTATGAAGTGAATTTGGGTTCTAAACTTTTCTAAAAGGTTCTAATTTTAAAAGTTGTGCTATCCTCCATATTTAATATTTATTTTAGTATAACATAAAAACTTTTAATTATTTACTTAATATATCTAAAAATATACTAATAGCTCAAAAGAAAAATAATCAAAACAAAAGCAAAATATTATGAACTGAGATTGAATTCTGGTTTAGACAAATATTCAGAGAAACATTCTAAAACATAAGTCAAAAAAGTTACATGAATATTTTTTAAAAGGCTGAATAACTGCTAAAAATCACTAAGTAGATATTTACTTACATCACAGTAAAATTTATTTTATGAAATTTTGTGATTTTATTTTCAGGTATTGAGTTTTGATGGCACCCTATTTTGAAAGATAGAAAAACAAACAGCTATGAGCTAAAAGCCTTTTGTAATTTTAACAATGAAACTGAATAATCAGGAAATGTCAACATACTTAAGTTTATTAAATATAAACATCTGAGATATACAATGAGGCTCTTTAGGACAACACAGCCTGGATTAACAATGGGCAGTGAAAGATGGAAATTTTTGAAATTTCTCCTTTTTTTTTTTTAAAGGGAATGTTACACCTGCTGCTCCTATTCTCTGATCAAGTGAAGTTCTAATAGTACTCGAAAGTCATTCCTGGAAGTGTTTAAAAATTAACTCACAACTTCACTAAGAAAGCCACAGAGTTATTTTAAAACTGAGAGTGACCCCACACATACACCCTGACAATCTACCATTTTGTTGATTTTTATGCAGTTATCTCTGCCACAAAGCGTCCCATGTGGTGTGCTACAAATGCTCTGAGAATGATGGGTGCCAACAGACTCTTCCATCCAAACCAGGCTGAGAAAGCATACACAAGAGATGTGATTACGCAGCAGAAATATAGAGCATAGATCCTTTGTCTGTTTAACAAACATTGTAATGTGATGGCTGTTAGGTACAAAGTGATATTTGGTTTCTACTCTTTTAGCACTTTTTATTGGTTGACTGGCCTGGACAGATGTGTAAATAGCTAATTCAAACATGTACTCATACTGAAGTGTAAAAACAAAAAGGCTTATGGTTGCAATTTATTTTGGACACTTGAGAGCATGTTAGCTTTCCCCAAGAAAACAATAAAGCTCCAAGGCATTCTTGGATGAAATGATATCATAAATAAATAAAAAGAGGGGTGCTACATATACCTCAACAATACCTTGTGGCCTGAATAAGAATGGAGCGGCTAACCAGGAGAGGTCTGGGCTGATCAAAACACCAGCCTCATCCTTAGATCTCCATTAGGAATTAAAGCCATTCTGGCAACAGGAATATTAATCTTACCTATGAAGTTTGAAAGCATTGGTTTTATAGAAGAATTTCATGATAATGAACTCCATCCAGGCCCTCCATACATGGAACCCCAGAAAGATACTGAGGAGGGGAAACAACTGACTTGGCTACTGCTCATAGATTCTCAGGGAATTGGGGTCACTCTGACAGCTTCCCTGAAGTTAATGAAGCAATTTTACCATACAGTCCAATATCAAGGAGACTCTTGACAGCTCTGCCCTACCCGCTGTATAGCCCGCTTTCCAGTTCGTGCCTGCGGGTAAGCACACACCTCTTCCACAGCGTAGTGTACAATGAAAGCTGCATCCAGCATCAGGGAATTCAGACTTACCTCTATCTCACCGGACTGCTGGGGGCCAGTATTTGGGAGGTGGTCTTAACAAACTGTCAGCAGGCACAAAGTGACCCTGTCCCTTGCTGCCTTCTCCCTGGAACTTCAGGCTATGCTGTGGGCAACGACAATCTATGGTACATCACAGGGCATAGATGTGGGAAGAGAACTTAACCAAAATGGTACCCAAGAACTCAGAAAGAGTGTCCCGTGTATCTTTTTTCTCCTCCCCTGTGATACTGTTACTTGTTTTATGTTTGTTGTGCAAAGCTAGTTCTAAAAGAGCAACACCCAGGCTTCTTTGTTCCTCAGCAGAAAAAGTCCCCCAATTATTGAGAAAAGGAATTTTTTGCTATTTGTAACTCTGAAGCTGTGCTATTTAAACATTACACTGAAGATAAATTCAAACAAGCAAACCTTATTGTAGAAAATTCCCTTGCATGCACATTCTTGGGAGAAGGAAGGAGTGTCTTTGGTAATTTGGCCTGGATTTAAGAAAAAAAAAAATAGCTGGCTATTTTTAAGCACAACTACTCAAACCCATAAAACAAAGTAAAATTCAGTGCTGAGCCTGGAATGTATTGGCCTGCATCCTCCAACCTTCACTTCAATTCATGTGGTAGAGTGGGATATGGTTATTTAATCGGGTGCCAGCAAATGTCAGTTTGTTGGGTAAGTCTGAACTCTACGTATTGGTGCAGTTTGTAGCTATATTCCAGTAGAATTACAGCCCACTTCCATCTGATAGTCATGCTTCGGGTCAGATGCTCTCATTGAATATAAGGATTGAAGAGAATGTGGTGGAGGATGATATCAGAAAGTGAGAAAAATTGGTCATTAAACTACTGGAATTTGGTACAGTTCAAAAATAGTATTCATGAAGACACTACTGTTTAAACTCTAGTTATAAACCAATCAGGTCTAATGAACAATCATTTTCATTCTTTATAATTTTGAACTAGCTTTCGGAGGGGAGTGATTGCATCCATATTTGATTAGATTAATCTTTCATAAATAGGACCTGCTATTCTCAACAGCTTGTGGGATTTCAAAGGGAAACTTATACAGAGTAAGAAAGCTTTCTGGCCTGGACGTGACAGGAAAACCTTTGTAGGCACAGTAAAAAATGTGGTAACATACTAAATGCTTCTCAGTAGTACTTTTGTGTAATCACTTGAGAGAAGGGGAAGTAGCGGTAGTTGTTTTAAATGTTGGCCCTTCTGAAAGTTGGTTCAGAATCATAGTCTTATAAGATGCTTTCCATGGAACTTAATAAATACATTTCAATCCATGCCTTCTCTGCTTAGTCACTCATTCATACTACTCACTCTCAGATGACCCCACAAACTGTCATTAGAGGCAAAGGCAAATCATGAAACTTTAAGGTCTACTGAAACCAAGACAACTTTTGATTCTATATAGTTGGTATCACATAGTTTACTGTAACTTTGTTTTAGGCTGTGTGAGATAACTCAAACATCTCAAGAAATGGCTCTTCAGGGTTTAAGAAAATACAAATGCCTAGACTCAAAAATTCAGTTTCGATTAGTTAGGTAGGGCCTCAATTTTAGAAACATACCAAGAATTCTGATGTGCATCCAGGATGGAAAACCACTGATTTAAATACTGAGTTCTTGATTCTTCTTCTCATGATAAAGAAAGTTAAAATTCTCATGCCTGTTTCTTAAAGCCACATAGGGTAGTGAATATCCATGATACTTCTGAAGTGAACATGTGCACTGCAAATCAAGCTTCATCAGAGGGACAATATTAACAATTTGGGTGGGACAATTATTTGAGATTATAACTCCTTTTATCTTGTTAGAGCTTCTGCATCATTATAACAACTTTTAACACCTCCATTAACCACCAAATGTTCCCTAAGTACCTGAGAATCATTGCTTTGGTGGATGTATCTGGCTTCAAAGGCAATAAACCAAATGCCAAAATGGTCCCTCTGAGATGGCAGACTTGAGGCCTATCAANATATATATATATAAATATATTTATATATATATATATATATATATATATTTTTAAGTAAACACTTGAGGGCACCTGAGTGGCTCAGTTGGGTAACTGTCTGACTTCGCCTCAGGTCATGACCTCTCAGTTGGTGGGTTCCAGCTCCCTGTCCGACTCTGCTGAGAGCTCAGAGCCTAGAGGCAGTTTCAGATTCTGTGTCTCCTTCTCTCTCTGCCCCTCCCCTGCTCACACACTGTCTCTCAAAAATGAATAAACGTTAAAAAATTTTTTTAAGTAAACACTTAAATATTTTAGTAAATATAGCACTTACCTTATATCATTTCTTTTTGTCATTTAAAAAAAATTGTCAATTTATTTTGAGAGAGAGAGAGAATCCCAAGCAGGCTCCATGCTGCTAGTGCAGAACCCAACACGGGGCTTGATCCCACAGCTATGAGATCTGAGTTAAGATCAAGAGTCGGATGCCTAACCGACTGAGCCACTCAGGTGCCCCTCTTTTTGTCACAAAGCTCAATCTTGCCTTTTGAAATTTTTTTGTTTAATGTTTATTTATTTTTGAGAGAGAAAGAGACAGAGACACAGTATGAGCAGGGGAGGGGAAGAGAGAGAGGTAGACACAGAAACTGAAGCAGGCTCCAGCCTCCAAGCTTTCAACACAGAGCCTAACACAGGGCTCGAACTCATGAACCATGAGCTCATGACCTGAGCAGAAGCCAGGCAGTTCACTGACTGAGCCACCCAGGCACCCCATCTTTCTAGCCTTTTGAATTTCTAAGATGAAAAGTCAGAAATACATAATGACAGATTCTAACTGTTGGCTAACTACTCCTCACTCCAGATCTCTCTTTCTTCCAGAATAAAATGAAATAAAAATCAAAAAGAAATTTAAAAATATGGAGATTAAGAGCAGTTATTTTTTAATATAATTCTGTGCTTTATAGAATTAAACGAAATTTAACATATAATTTTCAGTTCTCAATAAATGTTAGCTATTATTTGTTATCATCAACCAATTTGATTTTTAAAGTAAGATGCATCTATGTTCTCTTTCAGCATCATATAGATAAAGGATTAGGAGCAGAGTCTGACAAGATCAGGTGAAACTATTTCATACAATGGATAACCTCTACTGTCAGAAAGCTCTCTAAAGAAGGAGGTCCCTTTCTTCAACTTACTATTTATTTTAATTATAAGTAATTTATGCATATTGAGACTTCTTTTGCCTATTTTGTAAGTTTAAAAAATATATATCCATATATTTTATTTATTTATTTACTTACTTACTTATTTATGTTTATTTATTTTTGAAGGAAAGAGAGAGACAGAGCATGAGCTGCGGAGGAGCAGAGAGAGAGGGAGACACAGAATCCAAAGCGGGCTCCAGGCTCTGAGCTGTCAGCACAGAGCCCAATGTGGGATTCAAATTCACAAGCCATGAGAGCATGAACTGAGACAGTCAGACACTTAACCAACTGAGCCACCCAGGTGCCCCATCCATGTATTTTTAAAAGGATGTGTTTTTTAACTTATTTTTCCCCTTTTTTTCTTTTCAGACTTTTATTTAAATTCTAGTTAGTTAACATATAGTGCGATATTGGCTTGAAGGGTAGAATTCAGTGAATCATCATTTTCATACAACACCCAGTGTTCATCATAACAAGTGTCCACATCAATACTCATCACCCATCTAGGTCATCCTCTACCCACCTCCCTCCTCAACTCTCAGTTTATTTTCTATCTCAAAGAGTCTCTTATGGTTTGTTTTCCCTCCCCACCCCATATGTTCATCTGTTTTGTTTCTTAAATTCCACATATGAGTGAAATCATATGGTACTTGCCCTTCTCTGACAGACTTATTTTGCTTGGCATAATACACTCTAGTTCCATCCATGTCATTGCAAATGGCAAGATTTCATCCTTTTTGATGGCTGAGTAATAGTCTATTGTGTATATATACCACATCTTCTTTATTCATTCATCAGTCAGTGGACATTTGCACCCCAAAGTTCATAAGCAGCATTATCACTAATAGCCAAACTATGGAAAGAGCCCAAGTGCCCATCAACTGATGAATGAATAAGAGCAGTTATTTTAAACTGAATTATCAACTATTGTGAAGTTTTTTCTCTTCTTCTTCATTTTTTAAAATTAACACTCAAAGGGAAATGGAGGTACTGAGGGATGAAGATTCAAGAGATTGTCATTAGAACCAACTTTTGTAGTAGAGCAAAGATTTTCTAATGCTATTCTTGATGCTGAAGTGCAAGATAACTCACTTTACCACAAATTTTCATATCCACCAACCAACCTACAAGCATTTCTGAGTACATGACTTCCATGAATGCTGGTATTTCTGAATCTTGGCAGCAGTGGTGCATTCCAGCTTTCTATTGGGTAAATAGTCAACAAGATGGACAGAACACGACACTTCAGATTCATGGGACCCATGAATTTTAAGGATGAAGAGAAAGGAGGATACTCAGGTTCACCTGAGTTTATACTAGAGAGCACCTCCCACTGAAACTCTGCTATTGGTGTTGGATTGTGATTTAATGAAATTCTAAAGAATTTCATTAGAGACTTCATTCTAGAGACTATATATTTCCCTACTCAACTGCCTGCTCTGGAAGAAGCTCTGTGTGGTAATCTATTATAGAGGACAGAACTCTAGGCAACACAGTTAATCAGCAACAAATGCCACAATATAATAGGTAAAGGCAGAAATGGCTATTTTGATTGGAGCTGGTTAAATGCAGTAAGATGGCTATAACCAGTTTCTCAGTGAACTAAGACCTAATCCACTCTCATGCTTCCGAACACATCTTTTTAGACAGAATACCACCAGCATTGCAATAAATTGTTGAGTTTCTGTGATGGTCATATTGTTCACCATAGTTTCATTGCCATTTACTGGATATCAAAACTATGCACTTAATCTGACAGAATCTAGCAGAGTTACTTTATAAATATTTCTATATTTTAGAATGTGACCAACTCTTGAATGTCTCGATTTTCAATTATCATAATAGCCAACTACTGAGAAATAATTGACAGACTTAGTCAATTTTACAACCATTCTTATGATTATTTATCAAAAAGAGTACAGTTTAACATGCAAAAGAAAGAAGCAAATTAAAATGATTTGTATTAAAAAAAAAGTCACAGTTATTTCTTACCTGAAATACTTTAATGCTTGGGCTTCTTATTGAATTTGGTAGTGGTAAGAGGTGTCTTTTTAAAGAAATAAGCAGTCTTCAGTGTTTTTATAGCATTGATTACTACAGAAATTATACTTCTTTTACTTCTTGTCTTGAAGGGTGAACAAAATAAACAAACTGAAAACACTACAATGAATGGTAAATGATGAAAGATTTACAGTACAAAAAACAGTGTAAAAAGGAAGACAAGTTTAAATATTGTTGTGTAAGAAAGTGATGAAAATAATACAAGAATGAGAATAAGTAAAATGATAGGCTGGAACATCTGGGAAGGTAAATGCAGAGACAAAGAGAAAGGTTAATTAATAATAATTTTTAAAATTTAAATATATATTAACTAAGCATTCATTCAATTGAAGATGAAGAAGAACCCTCCTTTAAGACTAGATTTACAAAACCCGAAACCTATTATTATTACACACAGTGCTTTCTCCCACTCTGATCTCTATTTTTTACCCCTGAGGGTATATCTGAAAACCCACATGCTCAACATATTCAAAATTCTGCTACAAGGAAACTAAAAACCAACTATTTGACATAATTAGAGAAAAAGATAAGCTTTAACATTTCAAAATCCAACACATTTTATCATAAAACTTTTTTTTTTTCATAGCAAAGCAGAGCAACATGCAAGGTGAATAAGCAATAGGGTTGCAATTTTTCTAGTTGTGACTAACAGGCAGTTAATTTAATGTCATGCTTCAGTGTATGGATTGATTTTTGAGTGTAAATCTTTCGCGTGTCTTAAAAGCCATGCATGCTCTTGTACTTCTGTGGCTTCTCCAATGGGTACAGGACAGGAGGCTTGCCAGAGAGGTAGCACTACCTGTTATGTTTTACAAATTCTCTCTTATGTGGTTAATTCTGACAAAATGCATGGGTCTTTGGCCACCATACCTGGCTAGAGCAGCTCAGTCCAATTCATCAGTTGTGCCTCTACAAATTAGGATGAAGGAAAAATGCTGGTTTTCCCTGTTCGGGAATAGTTATTACCATTTCTTTGAATTAGTGTTGCATTAGGCCTAACGTATAACACTCCTTCCCCAGTCCTGAGATTCTCAGCTAGAGAGCTGGCAACGATGAAATAATGATCATGTTACCACCATTTGTACTAGAGGGGCAACTTCCATTTATTCCTTTCGGTGGGGTTGTAGACACAATATCACCTCTGTTTACTGCTGGTTTGTACACCTGTCAGTAGTTACACAATGATCCCAGATATTCAGTAATTAAAAATATATTTTTTAAACTCAATTTGAATCTTGGTTCAAAACCTGCAAAACTACAATTGAAGATTCCCACTTGGGGTCTTCTTGCAGCTCCATTAGTCAGAATCAGTAGAGTAGTACTGAACACGTTGACAAATAACGATGTATCTTAAACATCCTTTAATTTTTACACAAAAACTGAGGGGTGTGTGTGCACATTTCCTTTTTAAACACAACAGAGTGGAGGTCGTTACTAAGTGACTGGGTCACGAGAACCTGAAGCCTGAAGAAGGACAGTGTGAAAGAACAGGTGTGCTGAGGGGCCACCAAGCCCAGTGAGGCCCTGGGCAGGGGGCTTCCCTAAAGCGGGGCATGGAGGTTGGTGCGCGGAGACGCCCCGCCAGGGACCACGAATCCGCGGACCTGCCTCGCCATCGCCATGGCTCGCAATAGGCAGAACTGTACCTGACTCACGGATATGGGCTCCTCGGCGCCGCGGTCTTCCGCAGACTTGGGCACCTCGAGGCGGTCGATGAAGGTCTGCAGCTCCTTGCGGAAGGCTTTCATCTGCGCGTTGATGCGGTAGAGCAGCTCGTGCTCGCGGATGCGGCTGCCGTCATCCTCCTCATCCATCAGTCCGAACAGGTCCCCGTTGGCCACGTAGATGCGGGCCTCGGTGATGATGGTGCTGGTGTCGGCGATGAGCCGGTCGATGGTCTTGCCCAGGCGCTCGGCCTCGGAGCGGATGTCCTTCATCTGCTGCCGGTCGGAGAAGCTCTTGGGCCAGGGCCCCGGCGCCGGGTAGAAGGAGCGGGTGGGCGTCAGGCAGCGGATGTTGCGCACCTCCTCGGAGTCGCTCTCGCCGCCGATGGGCCCTTCGCGCTTGCGGTGCGGCGGCCGCGAGTCGTCGTCGCTCTCCTTCTTGCCCGCGTCGCTCTCGGCGTCGCTGTCGCGGGGGCTGCCGCGGATGCCCAGGTGCGAGGCCAGGTCGTAGCGCTGCATGTTGGACATCAGCACGCGGTTCTCGTACTGCAGCTGCATGACCTTGCCGCTGAGCTCATTGATCTGCAGGCGGGCCGCCTTCAGCTCCTCCTGCAGGGCCTCCGTCTTGGCGCTGTCGTGGTGCCGCGCGCTCTCGTGGCCGCCAGACTTGAACTTGTACTTGTTGAGCTCCGCGGTGATGCGCTTGTTCTGCTCCTCCAGGTCGGCCACGTTCCGCCGCAGCAGCTCCGTCTCGTCTTCCACCAGCTGCAGGTGCTGCCGCAGCTCCGACAGGGATTCGCTCTGCTCCCTCATCAGGGGATTGGCGGAGCCATTGAAGTCGTCGCCCCTCAGGTCGTCTAGTTCCGCCTTTAGGCCTCTGTTCTCCACCTCCAGTTCGACGATTTTCCTGCCCAGGATGTTGGCTTCTTCCTCCACCAGTCGCAGCCGCAGCTTGAGCTCGGCCTCCCGGGTGCTTGGAGGGCCCCCCGCTTCTCCTTTGGGCAAAGGACTGTCCAGGTCTCCATAAAAGGATCTGTATTTCTGAAGTTCGTGTTCAAATCTGTCCTTCTCTTTATCGATCTTGGCCATCTTCTTTCTCATCAAAGCGGCTTCTTCCTTCACGAACTGCAGCTGGCATTTTAGATCCTCATTGTCCTCCTCATTTTGGGAAAAAGCAGGGAAGAGGATAGATCATTTTTATGTAAATCAAGAAAACAAAAAGGACACCTGCGAAAATAATGGCTTTTTCTTGTAACTGAGATTCAATGAGAGAGAGACAAAGCGCGAGAGAAAAGTAGATGCTGTATATTTTCTACAGATCATTTAAATTATGTGGCAGATAAAAAATTAGAACAATATCACATCCTGGAAACAAAAAGAGAAGGAAATATAAAAAGAGAAACACTGTTGTCATCACTATTCAAAGATTATCATATGTCGTAACTGCACACAACTGTTGGGCTGTCATTTCAATAATGTTTGTTTTGTATGTTTTAGATGATTTGAATTCTCCTGTCTATAATAAATGTGAAACCTGTTCCCTGGAAGGAACATGGACTTAACATTCACTCAGTGCCATTTGATCGAGCACTGACTTTCAGCCATTTTCTGTAAAGTTCTTTGTACATGTGACTTAGGTTAATGTTTAGAGCAAACTTAGTAACAGGTAACCATTGAAATAGTTGGTTTAAAGGTATTCAATAACTTGTTCAAGGTTACAATAAGAACTAATAAGTGGCAAAAGACAAAGGTGAAATTTTAATTCATTTCTGCCTGACTCGAAAGCTTATGACCACTCTGAAAGATCAAAGAGGGCAATCTCTTCTTCCATCTTTATTCAAAGCAGAATTGCCTTTTAAAGGCTTTAAAGTAAGGAAATTTTAACACCGGCATGGCACATCCAAGGAGAAACTGGACAGTGTTTCACCCAGATCACTTTAAAAGTAAGATGTATTCCCGTCAGTCTGAAATGAGTAAAGTTGGTTCTGTCTGGTAAATGGATGGTGGCACAGATCCTAGAGAAGCTCTTCTCACAATTCTGAGGAAAACCTGCAAACCTTAATCATTGACTAAGTGGAAAAGTACAAACAAAAAAAGGTGGAAATCCACTTGCTCAGAGCTAATATAGCTAATATCAAAGTACATTTGTCCATGGACACATTCCCAAAGACAAATTCCCAGAGCTCTCTTTTAAGTATATACTTTGGGTCACTTATGTAACTTCTGTGGATTTTGTTTTCCTTGTTTTTAAGTGGAGATAAAAAGGCCTTCCTTTCCTAGCCATGAGTCAGCTGTGTTTGAGATGAGTTGTGCTAAAGTAGCAGCAACCACTGGTGGTGAAGGTGAAGGTAATAAGCTTCTGCCAGAGATGCTCATTAAATATGGCCCAGGGCCTTTGAGATGAAAGAGATGGAGAGGAGGGCACAGGTTCCCTGTCCTCCCATCTACTGATGAGAATTAGTATGGAAGGTTGAGAGCTGCTGAGTGTACAGAGCCTGACCATCATTCTTTATATTGTTATACCCTGGCATTAGCCCTGTGAGGAATATGATCTACATCTACTTTATAGATAAGGCAGATGAGCTTCAGAGAGGTTTATTAAATCAGTAGAGCACAAACTAATAAGTGACAGAGCACATCTGTATTCTGACTGATTCCAAAACTTTTTTTAATTTTTTAATTTTTAAAAATTTATTTATTTATTTTTAATAGTTTATTGTCAAGTTGGTTTCCATGTAACACCCAGTGCTCATCCCCACAAGTGCCCTCCTGCATGCCCAACACCCCCCCACCCCCATCAGCCCTCGGTTTGTTCTCAGCATTCAAGAGTCTCTCATGGTTTGCCTCCCTTCCTCTCCCCAACTATTTCCCCCCTTCTTCTCCCCCACGGTCCTCCGTTAAGTTCTCAAAACTCTTATTCTTTCCACTGTATGTGTTGCCTCTAGAAAAGCAGAGGAAAATTGGGACAATGGGGTAAAACTTTTAAAAAAATCAGATGTGTTGGCTTATCTAGTTTCCTTCAGAAGAGGTTTAGAAGAAAGGACAGAAGCACAGAGAAAAGGCATGAGAGACCCTCAGGAGCACAGCAAGAGGGAAAGATGGGAATGTATGTCATAGAAGAGCTGACATGAGAATCCATTTCACAAGGGAAGACAGAAGCTTCTTTGCAAGGGACTATGTGTTGGGCCCTCATACTAATTCAAGTGAGGATAAAAGCAAGGACACATGACAATGTTTAATAGCACATCAACAGGAGAAGCGAAGAGAACCCTGATGTTTCTAGCTTAGGTGTCTTGATGGCTGAGGCTGCTAATAATGGCTGAGGCTGCTAATAACAAGGACAGCAAATGAGCGAAGAGGAGCAGATGTGAAGAAGATACGTCTAAATGTATTAAACTGCCGTCTTTAAGATGTCAGTGGAGGGACATCTAGTGGAAACATCTATCAACAGGCAAGTGGAATTTCAGGCCCAAGATTACAAAGATTACACTTCTGGCCCTGCAGAGAGTTCAGGTCCAAAGGGGAGGACATGAGAATGAGATGTGTAGAGGTGATGGTTGAAGCTATGGCAATGGCTTTGAAAGCAACCAAAAAGAGGACGAAAAGTAAAAGAGACACAGAAGAAATGGTTAAAGATTTGGTGGGGGCAGGAGAGTCAAATATCACGTAAGAATTTGAAACAATGTTTGACTCGAAAGGTGGTGCAGCAATATGCTTATCAAATATGCTTTTATTTTTGTATTGAATTAGCTTTTATTTTTTATTTTTATTTTTTTATAGTTTATTTTCAAGTTGGTTTTTATATAGGCTAGGCTTTGTTAGGAATTAAGAGTAGGGGAGACTGGGGAGTTAGGTTGGGCTACATGTATGCAAGGGAAGGCATTTATTTGCTAGTAAAAAAAAAAAAAGAAAAAGGTAGTAAAATGCTGCAGTTTGAATCCAACCAAAACAGCAGCGGATGTGATATAAGTCACAGATTGGAGCAGAGTAACACTTCACTAGGTTATGTTAAGCAAGTATAAAAGAGAAGGATATCTGATTTCTGGATATGTAAGGTCTCCTGCCCAAAGGAATGAAAACATAAATATTATTTTAAGACTTGGACATATACTACATGTAACAAAGTGACTACGAGGGAAAGAGAATGATGGGTATGATAGTTATTTTTTTTCCTTGTTTAAGAAGAAATCTTTTCAAGATACAAAATGATAGTTTCTGCAATGCCGAGAACTTAAGAACCCTGTATGCTAATGTGCCCTGCATGCTCAGACTGTAACCTAACTATTGTAGCTGCATGTGCAACTGAGCATGGAAATACTGTATAAAAATCCTGAAAACGTCAAATCAAAGATGGTGTGGAAAGTGCCTGGTTGACAATAACTGAGCAGTGCATGCTTGCTCTTATTTTCCACAGTGAATGCTAAGCAAGAAACATTATAATGCTTTGAAATGAGAAGCACGTTGTCTCTTATTTTTGTGGATGTTAAAGACATACTCTTTTTTTAACGTTTATTTATTTTGAGGCGGGGGAGGGTCAGAGCAAGAGGGAGAGAGAATCTCAAGCAGAGTTTGCTCTGTCAGCATGAAGCCAGATAGAGGACTCAATGTCACAAACCATGAGATCATGACTTGAGCTGAAATCAAGAGTTGGATGCTTAACCAACTGAACCACCCAGGCACCCCAAGTCTCCCTCTTATGAAGATACAAATGACCTGTGAAGAAGGGGAACATAAAGACGATGAGGGGCCAAAGAAGTAAGATGAGTCTGGCTTTCACTTAGCCACTACCAGAAACTACATTACACTCTATATGAATTACATGCATTAAACTCATTTAATTTGTACAAAAATACTCTATTATGATCCCCTTTTATAGATGAGGAAACAAGGGCATAGAAAGAATAAGTAACTTATCTAAGGCCGTAGAGCTTGGCAGGCTACTGTTCTTAATTGTTATGCAATACCATTTCTCAGTAAATAAAGTCACTGTGCTGCTGAAGGAACATGTAAATAATTCATCAAAGAAGCTAAAGCAAATAAAAATGAAGTACAAAGCTGTGCAAATAATAGCAGGTTGAACCATATGAAATTGCTTAGGTCAAAATCACAGCATGTTGACAATTTCATTTGACTCAACCTAGAAAAAGGGGACACAGGATTATTCAAAAGTGCATACTGAACATGTTGTGATGTCAGACACTAGACACTGATAAGTCAAAGATGAATAACATGCCCCATGACTACAATCTGCCCTAGCTACGTATGGGAGATGAATATGTAAGCAAGCATTACAATAGAATGGATGCACACAATAATCTAAGAATCAGTGGTCCTCAACCTCAACTGAGCAATAGAATGATCTGTGACTACTTTATTATTGAGATCTCCCACCTGAGACAGTCCCAATCAATGCTGGGGTGGGTTTTTGAAAAACTACAGGTAATGTCTCTGAAAATAGATGAACTGGAAACACTAGCAGGGATTTCAAAGGCCACAACAGCATACTTAGGAATTTCCCAGGCATTTGGGCCATGACATAAGAACTGCAATGTTCCTTGACTGCTGTAAGGTCCCAGGTCCCACTAAGAAACTGATGAAGGCTCTGGATGTCTTTTGCAGAAAGGTGCCCACGTACACATGGAGTGGGAGGGTCATGGAGTTAGAAACAAACAGTTAAGCATTCCTGGATAACAGAGTATGGTTGAAAAAATAAATACTTTAACACAGGAAGTATAAGAATTGGCCAAATGTGAGTTTTTTAAAAAGTAAACTGCTGATTAAAGCTGACTTAGGATTTTAGAACAGGGAGAATATAGCCACTTCTCCTTCAATGAGGTGGAGAAAATTGATGGCAACATGTGAAATGATCCATAGCAAAATACATAGAGACAGGTGGCTAAAATTATGGCAAAGACACAGCCAGAAAGCTGTAGTGACAGAGCATATTTGCATTTATTAAGGAAACCATGAGAAAGTTAGAAAATGGAGTAATGATCGTGGTATAAGACTCTCTGGGATTTTAGAACTGCTGAAGTCTATCAATGTCCTTGTGCAAGAACCAGGAGAAAAATTAACCAAGAACAGAGTAGGAAGAGAGGGGAAAAGGGAAAGTAAACATTTAATATGCTGTGCTTTAAAAATTTGAGATCAGCTTTTTCAAATTTTGGATATTTAAATGTTGCTTCAGTTAAAATTATTATCTAATGAGAAAATGTCTTGTAAGAATTTTAAAAAGGTATGCTATAGTATGAGATTCCAACTTATGCATTTAAAAGTCAGTGACTAGCCATGTGTTTTTAGAGAGCCATCATGTCATTTCTGCCCCCAAATCTTTCCCCTTCTGTTTTAAAATCTCCTTCATTACATCCATCAGTACCTTCAACTCACCCTGAAAGCAGAGCTGGTCTTTACTGTGGCTGTGTTTCTAAAGGTCTTAACAAGCCCCTTTTGAATACATTTTTAAAAAGATTTCATTTTTAAGCAAATCAACACCCAATGTGGAGTTTAAACTCACAACCCCGAGATCAAGAATCTCATGCCCCACTGACTGAGCCAGCCAGACGTCCCTGAATAATACATATTTTAAGTTTTTTAAGTTTTATTTTTATTCCTTCATTTCGTTTTTTTTTTGTTTTGTTTTGTTTTGTTTTTTTGCTTCTCTAATCACTAGCATAGAAAATTACTTCCTTCTGGAATTCTCATCACCAGCCTCTCTCTCCCCTCCCCATCACTTCCTACAACATTCCTTTCTTTACTCACTCCTAATGCTATAGGAATACCCATTCTGTTGACTTTACTAATTACAAGTGAACAAGATAAGCACCATGCGTATATTTCTCAAATATAGCAACACATAAGGTCCTAATGGCCTTTTGCCGTATGCTTATTGTGTAAAAGCAATAATAGAGATGTTAATTAGTGTTAGCATTGTAAGCAGTGATACCAGATGCTTTATATTGCCTGTATCTACAGCTACATAATGGATGTAAACTTTGTTTTACATGAGTGTATCTGGCTGCTATGTCCACTTATAGACGAAGCTCATTATTATGTACATTTACATAATATTTGATGTACTAGTTGAAATTTTATTTCCACATACCTCTGTGGGAGTCTGTTGAGTCTTTTTTTCAGATTTTGGCAAATCTTTGCTTCCTCTTCTTTTTAAGGATAGCTGAAACAAATCATGGATATATTTAGTTTGGTAAATGATCATTTTAACTTAATTTTATGTTTTTAAGTATCTAATGTCATATGACCAAACCAAGCCAAATAAAAAGTGTTAGTTCAATAATCACAAAGGAGGAAAAAAACACCAAACCAGATAGATTTTAATGTGTTTTTTCTCTGGACTGGGATACACTTCCCAGTAGAAGAGTAAGTCGCAATCATGGAAATAATGTGAGGAAGGGCAGGAAACCTACTGTGGAGCTGCAGAGAACAACCCAGATAAAATTTAGACTGATGACCCAATATGCGATATATTCCAAATGACAGCAAATCCTTGTTAGCATTCTACATCACCAACGGGGGTTAAAAAGGAATAGGGTATTTCTGGTTGAAGCCAGGTTTCTATAAGCTTATAAAGACAAGCTTTTAGTAGGTTTATGTCGAATTTGAACACTTTTACTCTTTCCTCACCACACATCTACACAAATACAGTACACAAATACACATACACATGTGTAGTACAGGAGGGGATGGTTACAGTGAAATGGAGAGGACACATTGTTTCTAAAGGAGCAGGCTGACTGGGTGACTCAATCAGTTAGGCATCCTACTCTTGATTTCGGCTCAGGTCGTGATCTCGTAGTTTGTGGGATCAAGTCCTGAGTCAGGCTCCACGCTGATGGCATGGAGACTGCTTGGGATTCTCTCTGTCCCTCACTCTCTGTCCCTTCCCCCTGTGCATGCTCTCTCCCTCTCTCTCTTTCTCTCAAAATAAATACATACAGTTAAAAAAAAATAAAGGAGCAGGCTGAGTGGGAATTATCTTCAGCTGACTGGTGCAATACAAGAAATTGGGCTTTTTCTAGAGAAGCTAGAAATCTGGATTTTGTATTGGTTGGCCCTAGGTGAAATTCAGACAAACAATACTTTGTAGGTCAAAAAATACATATCTAGTGCCAAATCCTTTCAAAGACCAGCAACATATGATCTTTGGTAGTCTATTCCATTTCTCAGCACCAATATAACAAGGAAGGTCCTTCTGTATAAATAATAATCCATATGTATGAATACCTACCGTATACCTAATATTGCATTGGATATCCAAGGATCAGTTAAATAGTACATTTATGATCTGGAAGCTCAAAATATACCATGGGAAACAGAGAAGCAAACAATTATCATACCGGTTGGTAAATGTCATGCTTTAGGTTCTGTGAAGCAGTGGCTTTGTCTTCGTGTGGCATCACCACTATCAGAATATGTCTTCGTGTGGCATCACCACTATCAGAATAGTACTTGGCCACATGGCAGATATTGGGAAAAATATTTGCTGAACTAATGAACGAATATAAAATATGACTCTGTGAGGTCAAAGAGGAGGATGGGGGTATAGAGTGAATACAAAGGCAGGAAAAGCTTCTCAATAGAGGAGGCTTCATGAAATTTTCAACAAACTTCAAATTACACTTTTTCCATGTTCATTTCTAACCCATATCCAGTGTTAAACAGAGGCATATGTTCAGGCCCAGAAGGCAGAGGAATGCATTGCTGCAACTGTTTTTATTGAGTATGAAATTTAAGCTGCGGAGCCAAATGAATGGCCTGTGTGCTTATTTCTACTTCTTTACAGAAAGATGTTCTCTACATTGCTTGTATAATCTTAGAAACAAAAGCTGTGGGGACTGATTCACCATAACCAAGAGTGGTTTAGAAACCAATCAGCAAAAACAGTCCCAAGAAAACCCAAGAATATAGCAAGCCAAACTAGGGAATCCTGGAACAGTCTGCATAGGGGCTACCTCCAAAGAAGCACTCAAATTCACTTTATTATTTACTGAATACTTTTATTTTGAATATATTTTATTATACATTTATTTAGTGCTTACTAATGTACTTCATCAGGCACCTGTGTTACAATAATAAAACCAACATAGTCACTGCTCATTAGGAAGTTCCTAATTTACCTGGCAAATGGTCTTTTTGGTCTGCAATTTAAAACAGTGTGATGAAAGCAATGATAATATAAAGATAATATTAACTGTCATTGATTGAGCACCAATTCATGACAAACACTTTACATATATTATCCTAATTAACTCTTAAAACACCCCTTCAGTTTAACAAGCTCTCCAGATGATCCTGATGCATGATAAAGTTTGTAAAGCATTGGTCTGAAATCATTGCTTGATAATTAGTCGAATCAGGTTTTGACCAAAGTCTTTTTGATCTTTATTATACTAGATCATAAGGAGAAAGCCTTAAACAATTTTGAGGAGGAGAAGGTGTGGGGAGCTAAGGATAATTTCCAGCAAGAAGTAACATCTTATCTCAAAGATAAAAAAAAAACAAAAAACAAAAAACAAACCTTATCTGGAAGATGAGGAGTAAGCCAGTCAAAGACAGAGAAAAGGGGAAAGGGAAGAGCAAAAGCATTCCATGTGAAAAAACCATTTCTGAGACACAATTCAGTATGTCTGTCACAAATATAAGGAGAGCAAATGATGGTGATGGCATGAGTCATTCTTAAAGGATACTCAATAGGGTTGTTTCAAGCACAAAGTGTCCATAGTCAGACTGTCACAGGAGAAATATATACACACAAAGTAGAAGTTCAAATGGCCATGACGTAAAGGGCCATCATGCAAGGGAAATGAAGGGAGGAATGTTCTAATTCTGAGAGCTTTTTTAGGAGCGATCTATTTTTCATTCATTCCACAGATATTGTTTGGGTTCCGGCATATAGATGATACTATATAGTTACACAAATATGACTGAGCAATATTTTATTCTCCTCCCCACCAAAGAACTAACTTCATGATGGTTAAAAGCATGCAGACAATTAACTAAAACAGTAGACAGAATTAACCAAGGGCAATAAATGAAGAACAAAAGATTGAGAGGACAAAGAAGCAGCTATGACTTCAGATCTGGAGAAACCAGAGGAAATCATCTAAGAGAGCCGGCTGATCTTGGAAGGATGTACAAAATGTCAACAAACATAAAACCAAATAGAAGAAGCAAAGAGTCAGGAGAATAGGTTTGCCTTTATAGATGCACTGCTTTCTGAAAAAAAGTAATGGAGGTAGAGACACTGCAGAGGTCAGCTTGTGGAGCTGAGAAATTTAGATTTTATCCTGTGGGCAATATTAAAATGAGCCCTCTAAATTAATATAGGAGACATGCTGAAACCAAGCCATCGTTTCCTAAGAGGCATTTTCTATTTTACTTTTATTTGAATATCCCTCAAGCAAGGTGTCAAACCCAAAGCTCTGAAAAAAGATTTCTCCCTGAACAAAGGTACACTGCCTTTAAGGCGCCTCTAGGTCAAGTATTTTTAAGTGTCACATTTAAATGTTCAATAAGTATTTCATCATCTTTTCATATTCCAGAAAGTTTGTGTTAACTTTCTGACTCCAGTAAAACAAAGATGAGGTTCATTTGGACAGGGAAAGTTGGAGAAATAATGTAAGTCCAGTCTCTTTCTTGTGAGTAGAAATTTTCGTCATTTCCTCCTCGTCAACCTGTGCACCTTCATGCACTAAATCTGGACCGCTCTTAGCGACGCAGTTTGAGATGCTAGAACTAAATCTCACATTTTCATCTTTGCTTTCAAAGTAGGCACCTCTGATGGTTCTCTAGATAATTATGTTCAAAACATGTCTTGCCCGTGTCTTAATTCTTTGCATTCCCGCTCCAACTAGTCCAAAAGAGGCTGCTGTTCTTTTTATCCACGTGAAGGCCAGGAATTCAGGAGTTTTTACCAAAAAACATGATTGCACAGCAATTATATAAAATGGTTTGTTTGTGTTCTAAACAAAGAATTGTTTGAGACTGCCTTTTTTCCTCAGTTGAAAATTTGGTCCACCTCATGATATACAGCATCTCGATGTTTTCAGCAATGACACAACCTGTCTGAAATGGCACTAAAAGACATGATATGTATAAAAGGTTCCTATGTGTTTGATAAAATTAAAGAGATCCATTTGTACAGTGAAGTCAAGAAGGAAACTGTAACTGTATTAATGTGTAGGATTTAGTGAGCACTAAATGTGTGCCGTACACATTTCTAGTTGCTTAATATGTAAATATGTTCTCATTTGATCTTGCAACAGTCTTAGGAATTTGGCACCATTATCTGAAGCACACCAAGGAAAAATCATCAGCTAGTAAGTGTTTGACTCCTGAGGTAAGTTACCCAGCTTCAGAGCTCTTGTTCTGAACAATTACATTACAATGTTCCTCCAAAGGAAGAAAAGTACAAGGTTATATTATTTCTGAGCATATTCTTTTCTCTGCTCTTCTATCACTGCTGCATGGTCTTAGGGCATTAGTTTACATATATTCCATACAATCAATGTGTTTTTCTGTTTTCAACACAGGGGTCACCAGAAGTGACATACACACTCACCGGTTCTCACAGTCATCCTATAAATATTTGTGACTTTAGGGCAACATTGGGAAGGAGACGGGGATTCCCAACTTAAGACTAAGGAAAACTGAAAGAGGCAGGAACTTGGCTCTGCTATGGTCTGAATGTTTACATTCCCCAACCCCCCATTCCTATGTTGAAATCCTGATGGTATTTGGAGATAGAGCCTTTGGGAAGTGCTTAGGTCATAAGGGGGGAGTCCTCATGGATGGGATTAGTGCCATTACCAAAAGAGACCCAGAGAGATTCCCAGCCCTTTCTGTCCAGTGAGTATACAAGTCTGCAACCTAGAAGAGGGCCCTCACCTGGCCATGAAGGCACCCTGATCTCAGACTTCCAGGATCCAGAACTGTGAGAAATAAATTTCTGTTGTTTATAAGCCACCCAGTATGTGGTGTTTTGTTATAGCAGCTCAAATGGACTAAGACAGGCTTCAACTCATTTTGAAGGGGAACAGGAGAGGCTCTAGAAGTCCTTCTTCTGTCCTGTTATATCCTTGACGCCTACCAGGGAGCCTGGAAGAGGACAGGCTGGCAAGAGCGCCCAGAGATCTTTCTCACAATTGCATTCTCCACTGTCTTCCTTAAAAGGGTGAAGCAGGATCTCAAGCTCTATACTAACACAGGGTCTTGGGGCCCAAAGGGAATGTGGGTGAAGGAGGCGAGCTAAGATTATCAGGTCGTGCCATTCTGTGCAAAATCTTCTAGCAGTGTTCCATCTCACTCAGAATCAGAGCCATGCTTTATTAAAGGCACAGGAGACCTCAGTTACACTCTTGGATTTATCCCGGTAATGTTTTAAAAAGACTTCACCAGACATCAACCAAGACCAATGAAAATATGTAAATGTTAGGCCCAGGCCTTTTTTCCCCCCAAAGTTCCCATGGTGAGTACAGTGTGCTCTGAGAATCCCTGTTCCGCTCCACGCAGACACTCTGCCACCTCCTCCAAACAAACTCTTCGGCCTCATCTGCCACCACACTCCTCCCCTGCTTTCCCGGCTCTGGTGTCACCAACATCCTTGCGGTTCCTCAAACATGCCAAGCATGCTCCAAATAGGGGCCTCTCCTCCGCCTACAGTGCTCTTCCTACACGCCCATACCCACCCCACCAACTCCTTTGGGGTCTGTAATCAGAGATTCTCCCCCAACCATTTCAAACAAAATAAGAAATAATTCCACACAAAATACCTTCTCTACTTTCTTGCTCCATGCATTGCTTGTCATCCTAACCCCGCTTTATTTTTCTCCATAGCTCCTTTCACCATCTGACGTGTGTATTTGATTCATGCCTATCTCCCCATTCTACAATGTGAGCTCCACCCACACAACTTTGTAATGTTCCTTACAGCTCCCGCTCTTAGACATACACCTGGTACAAAGTACTTGCTCAGACAGTACCGACTGAATGCAGAAATCACTGCTTCAACCTTGTTTCTTACACGGACTTGTTTCTGAAGCATTTTAATCCAAGAAGTCAGTAGAAGGTTAAAACAAAGAAATAAAACTCCATTTTTAAAGTTCCATTTAAAGCTTGTAAAAATAAAAGTGTCTCAAACTTTTCAACAGGAAAAGCCTATAGAGCAAAAAATGTATGAGCTGAAAAGTATTTAAAATGGGACACACAATATACCTTCACTGCGCTCTAATACTTTTCTTGATTTTTACCAACCCCATTTTCCCCAGTGTCAAAAATTAAGATTTTGGGTCTCAAATTCATTCCATAAAGGATACCTGGTACCAACATTCTTTGGTGGGCTATCCGATTTTGTGGCTTCTACTCTGAAGCTTCTCTCACACAGTTTGTTTTCTGGTGTTGGCCTTCAAAGTCTCCAGAGCCTTGGCTTCAAGCTCAGGTCACAGGGACCCTTCTCCAAGTGCCCTCTCTTTGCTCTCGCTCATGGAGGGACCAAGTCATTGACTCCCCCAACTCTTTTCCTTTCCCTTACCTTGGAGAAACACCAATGTGATTACTCTGATGTGAATTAGGTTATTGTATAAGTTAGTATAACTAAGTTATTTTCCATGTTATGTAACTCACCAAGAGTCTACAAAAAATTGTCTGGAAATTATTGGCATAAAAGCACCTAACCTTTGGGTTCCAACCACGGTCTGTTATACATTAGACTTAAGACTTTTATTAGTGACTAAGGTTTTCTACAGTAATACTGTTTACAAAACTAGTTGTTATTCCCCCTTTCCAGTAGGCAGTCCATTTGCAATGTGCCCCATTAAGAGGCAGTCTCTTTCTGTGCCTCTTCAAAGCAGGCTGGACTTGGGACTTGCTTGGAGTAATAAAATATGGCGGGAATAAAACATGGTAGGAAAGGTGACATGCTAGTTCTGATGCTACCTTCAAGAGACCCTGCACACTTCTGCTCACTCTGTCTTGGACACATGCTGCCCTATGTGACAAGTCTGGGTGGTATAGTTTGCTAGATGGAAAGAGTCACATGACCTAGTTATTCCCATTGACCTGGACAATAGCCAGCAAACTTCCAGATACAGAGCCTCTCAGTTGACAGTCAGATAACCAAAAGTAAACACGCAAGACCCAATTGAGACCAAAATAATCCATATAGAGGATCATAGAATTATGTAAATAAACCACTCTTGTTTTAAGCCACTAATTTTGGGGATGGTCTGTTACATAGAAAAAGGAGATACATTTATTAACTATGTTTCACCATTGGAATTGAAAAGGCCCCAGTTGATATATATGGCAAAAAAAAAAAAAAAAAATCTCTTATTCAAATTCCAGAAAAGCAAAAGGCCCATGTAAAAGGTCAAGAAAAGGAGTTGAAGGGGGTTATCAAACATAGGAAAAAATAAAGCTCAATGTACTATCCTTGTGTTTATTTTTCCCCTGCCTTTGCCAATATTTTGATTCCAAAAAGTATTTTTTTAATAAAACTGAGCTTTAAATAAATTGTTGTAAAAGGTCACATTTCAGTTCTAAATTGCAGATGCTTCTTTTAATAAAAGTAGGTGTTCAATTAGCACCAAACGTGTGATATGAGTTAAAAGCTAATAAAGTTCATCCTAACACTCAAGCTTATTACAGAGTCTGGCTCAGCACATTTCTGAAGTATTTCTTCCATTTGAACTTAGATTTTAGTCTTCCTTTTCAGGAAGAAGTGATGTATACACATTTATAGTGCTTCCCTAGATCTAGATTTCTTAAATATAATCTATCAATTCCACCTTTAGCTTCATCAAATTTTGTTCGTTCTTTTGTTTGTGTAACTTTTTCAGGCACAGGAAGAAAATAACTTTAATTTTACAAGTCAATTTAGAAAATTGAAACATAAAGAATTTATGAAAACTGTACCCAGACAATCCTCAACTGTGATACAAGGATTCGATTTTGCAAATTTCTAATAATTGTTAGTTAAGAAGAGCAGAATTTAGAAAAGAACAGAATGGAGGAGGAAAAGAAAGTCATGATTAATTTATCTATTCCAAGAAACAACCTTGGAAGATTCAGGAAAGGAAATTGACCAACAGTTTAAATCTGGGATTTGTTCCATAAATAAAAAAGCTGTGAGATTTTCACCCTTAGGAAAGATAGTGAACCCCTTTGAATGTTGACACAGAAGTGCATGTCACAGAAGTGGAGAGGTAGATCTGGCAGACAGAAGTGTATATCACAAAAGCTGAGCCTCAGATCTGCAGAAATAAATCAACCCTCTTTTGCCAAGAGGTCATCTCCTTTTCTGTCCTACAAGCCCAGGCTCCATTCCTATCTTCTGAGTTATGAACCTTCCAAACCTTGTGGGCTTTTTTGTTGTTTTTTGTTGTTGTTGTCATTGTTTGTTTGTTTTGCCTCTAGTGAATGTCTAAATAAACACTTTTAAAAGCTGGAAAAGCTCCTTTTCTTGCTGGAAACCCTCAAACAAGTGCCAGATTTTTCTTAGTTATTTTATTTTTAAGTAAAACAATCCAGTAAATTTTCCTTTCCTTGACTCCTCTACCCTTCTCCCTTTGTGCTAAGGTAGCTATCTACAGCAGAGGTCAGGGTGGCTAGAGAGTTGCATAGATTCTTTATTGCTAGGGAATATTAGTGAGTGAACTTTGTAGAACATACTATCAAGCCAGGCTACCAATGAAAGCAAAAACAGTTTAATCTTTTTGCCTTTTTAAGAATCAGGATTATCTCAGGGCCACATGGATTTGAATGGCTCTACATTTGCACAGTATCTTTCCTTTATGAAAGCCATTGTTTGGTACCAATAATTACTTTGGAACTCTTCTTCTCTTTTCCTAGCATATTGTTTGCTAATAGTCCTTCAATGCTTTTACATTGGAACTCACTTTCCATGATTAATAAGTACAATGAGATTCAGGTAAGCCAGTAACTTGAAGAGCAAAATATTGAATTTAACCCCAGAAAATCTAAGAGATCTTAAAAACCATGGGATATGAGAGAGAGAGAAAGAGAGAAATGGAGGCTTCATTACTTAATGGAATGTGTTTACTACAGAACCAGAGGAAGTGAACTTGGAAGGAAGCTGGAGTTCATATTATAATAGTTGGGTCTTACAAAATTTTTGTGAAAAATATCCCTTTTAAAACATAAGTTTGGACCCAATAAGGGGCACCTAGCTGGCTCAGTTGGTAGACCACCCAACCCTTAATCTCAGGGTGGTGAGTTCAAGCCCATGTTGGGCATAGAACCAATAATTGCCTGCTTTCCAATGTGTGCTTTATAACATATGATCAAAACAATTCCTAGATCGTTAGGAAGACTTAGTCTTTGTATTCTCTGAGCTATTGTAGGACCCCCGAGGGGCTCAAGGCTGCTGGGGAGA